>NC_047039.1:38103768-38405815 GCF_011762595.2 Tursiops truncatus
AGGAACAAAAAGCAAGCCTGAAGCTGAAGGCAAAACAAAAAGGTCTAAAACCTCTCTCTCTCCTCTGACTTTCTAGCATCCCTCTAATGCTTTCAGTGGCAGAAGCTTATAGGGATCCAGCTAGCAAAGGAGAAATACAGCTTACAGGGTCCTTGCTGGGCATAGGAGAGTGAGTTTTAATCTGAGAAGCAATAGCCCATCAGCTGGCACAGCAGGTAAATGTAGGGAAGTGAAGGGCAGTGAAACAAGCAAAAAGTTCACGAAAGAGGGAACCCTGAGCCGAAGATGAGAGAGTGGGCAAGAGTTTTCCAGGGTCAGGTAAGAAATTTCATATGAGCCAGGATAGCAAATCATGAACAGGTGTGGTTCGCTAGAAGGGAAAACTAAGATGACTGATTTACCAGGAATAACGATGGGAATGTTTATTTGAAAGATGATGAAGATAAAACTGTTTGGATTAATAAAGAGCATCAGATGAAGAAAACCTGAGAACATGAGAAAGTAATCTGGATAAACATTCACTGTGTAGCCATTAATGCTTTAAGCGAGACTAGTACTATGAGGTAGATGATTTTGCTTAAAAAAGCCTGAAGTGGTTACAGGTTTTAGGATAACTGGATGGAAGAGGGGGAGAATGGAGTCCAGTATAGGAATTATTCTTATAGTATATAATTATGGTGATGAACGTGGCCATAAGGGAGTCAGTGTTGACAAATCTCAAACAAATTATACAAGAAAAATTAGCCTGACATTCAAATTTTTTTAATATGAGCAGAGAGAAAGAAGAACTTCTTGATACAGTGAATCATAGTGCCACTAACTCAATATTTTAAATATAAGGTGAATGAACAAATTGTTATTTGGATACTGAAAATGTAGATTATAATCTTCAATAATGAAGTGATCACTTAGATAATGAGAATTAATAAATCCCACAAATGTATATCTTGAAACAGAGAGCACATAAAATTAATCAGACCCTTGAGAGACATCATCCCAAAGTTAGGAGAAGAAGAAGGATCAGTAAAATGGTAGAAGAATAAATCAAAGACATGAGAGCATTTCAAAGAGTTGCATGATACAGAAGCAGAATGAGGACTGCATTTCAAACGAGGAAATGTTGTTCAGTCTCTACAGCTGTGAACAACACATCAAAGAACCTGAGGTTTAAGAAGATACAATCAATTTTTCTAGAAGAGAATGACACAACCTTTGAGAGGTCAGTTTCTGTAGAATGGAAGGACCAGAATCCAAAGTAGTAAGGAAGTAGAAGGGTTATTGAAAAAAATGGAAGATTTTAGCAATCAAAAGAAAATATGGCAATGCTCACTAAAGTTATTTTCAAAGTTAGAAGGCATTATAAGTAATCCTGAGGTTTTAGAGTGGACTTTTCTTTTTTATACGTTGGGTATTTTAAATTTAAAGAAACATTAGTATCAACTCTTTACAGAAACCTTTTTATGGGCCATATAGAACTGTGCTAAACACTTCACATGTATTATCCCATTTAAACTTCATATTTTAAGACAGAAATTATACTTATTTAACAGACCAGGAGACTAGCTTTAAGAGAAAAAGTAACTTCATTAAAGTCACAGTGCAGTATGTATTAAAATCTCCAACTATACTCATGGATTTGCCTATTTCTCTATTTTTCACAGGTTTTTTTTTTATGACTTTGAAGCTCTTTCTTCAGGCACACACACACATTTATGATTGTTATGTATTCCTGATGAATTGACCTTTTTATGAATTGCCCTGTTTTTCTTCTGAGACTTACTATCTAGAGATCTACATTATGTTAATGTAGACAAAACAGCCTTCTTACGTTTACTTTTTGAATGGTTTATTTTTTTCATTATTTTATCAAGCCTAACATGTCTTTATATTTCTAATTAATCTCTTTCAGACTATGTAGTTGGGACTGCCTATTTTACCTAGTCTGATGTCTATTTGTAATGGGAATAGTCAATTTACATTTAGTGGAATTACAGATGCGATTGGATTTGAAGCTACCATTGTTTATTTTTATTTTCATCTGAACTGTCACTCTGGATTAATTAAAAATATTTCCTGCTTCCTTTTGGATTAATCAAAAATGTTTATTAATTTAATTACTCTATTGGTATTATTAGTTATATCTATATATTTATAGGAAATTGTAATACTCTGTCTCTCATCAGAATCTACGTATAGGTAATATCATGCTTTATGTAAAATACAAGAACCTTACACACTTCACTTCTCTTTACCACATTCTTGATAATATTATTTTCATATATTTTACATCTCAAAATGGATAATTTTTTTGCATTTAAATTGTCAACTGACTTTTAGATTTATATAAAAAGAAAAAATATATGTTCTTTAAAGTTACTCAAGGAGATCTTCCTTCTGGTGTTATTCTTTCTTTCCTATAGATTCATGTTTCCTATCACTTAGGCTGCTATCATTTCCCATTAGCCTGAAGAAGTTCCTCTGTATTTCTATTGGTTCAGATATGGTGGTTAAAATTCTCTCAGCCTTTGTTGATCTGAAAAAGTATTTTGCCTTTATATTTGAATGATATTTTCACTGGATATTGAATGAAAGTAGTCCTCACGTTATATGATTCTGATATGTACGAGTTTCATTTACCACAGTTAGTTAAATAATACCAACCCCCCACAACATGGTTCAAATTTCAGTTACCACTGTGTATTAGGTGTGAGTAATTGAATAAAGTACAAACTTCGCTGCTGTCTCTTCAGTCCACAAATCTTCATATAAGTAACAGATGCATATTAGGATTAGCAATCAATCACATCATTTCTTCCAAAGTCATTCAGTGATTGATCACTGCACATTTGTTACTCAGTTCAAGTACAGGGAGCAAAGCATGTCAATGTCTCACATTCTTGTGTCTTGGTGATAAACTTCTGACATTTTACAAATATGGATACTCAAGAAAGGGACTGGCTCAGCAAAGATGAAAGTGCAGCAAAGAAACAAAACGGTATAATGCTTGAAGTGAAATTTAAATTGAACATAAATGGAGTTATAGACAAAATAGGTAATTGTCAGAACGTTGACACTGCTGTCATTCAAGAGACTCTAGTTATGTATCCAGTAAACAAGCACGTTCTCAATTTACAGATACTTTACCATCAAAATTGATCCATCACTGTGAAAAGGAAAGATGACTCTAAAGGTTATTTATATTTGGGGATCAAAAACCTATTTAGTAACTCGATGAAAACTATAGAAATATTTTCAGAAATGTGACATACATATAATCTACATACAACTTTAGAAATTCACACAGTGACGCTCACTTAAAAAATAAAACATAAAACAAAAGCCCAGTTCAGAAACTGTAATTCTTTTCATTTCTCATACACACTATTTATGTTCTATTTTAAAAGTTGGATCCACTTCAAAGAAACCACGCACACAAACAGTAAAAGGTAAAGGTAATTTAAAAAATTCTGAAGCAGTGTGGAAAATTCACACTCAAATGTGTTATTAAATCTATAATTGGCATGAATGTAGTATTTAAGCTGCTAAACATAGAGCTTTCTAGAAGTACAAATTTTCAGCTGCTTCACAGAGCCCTAGGTTTACTTTGAAGGTGCTTTTCACTCAGGAATCCAGGGCAAATGTTGCTGAAAATACTGGTCCTCTAAACCTTTTAAACCAGAGTATCTCATGTGTTTTAAAGAGCTGAATTCCTAATTCCATTTTTCATTGAATAATGGCTGTCACTTACAAAAAATAAAATAAAAACTGAATTGCAAATATTGTACAGGTTCTAAGCAACCAGTTCCTACTTTTAACATGAGGCACCATCACAACATGATGTGTTTGACTGTGATTTTGAAATGACCCACTTAAATTCCACCCCTACACTACCACCCACTGGCATTGTGAAGAGTACATGGACGAGGATGATTTATGCTGCTGCTTCAACTGATAAACTCTGAGAGCTCATTCATTTCCAATTAGTCTGCTTAAAGAAATCAGTGAGGTTCTCCTTAAATAACCAGCAAGTAATAAGAATGCTCAGCAATCAAGAGCCTCACGACTGCACTGTTGTGTCACTTCTTAACCTACCTGATCAAACAAAATATGCTCTGTTTCCAGGACATGCATATCATTAACCACTGACTACAATGCTGTTGAAAATGATCATGAAGCATAGTATCTGTACGCTAATATGATTTGAAAGTCTTATTTCATTACATGCCTTCCGTCATACTGACTTAGCATCATACCACAAGTAGCTGTTGTTTACCCTAATAAGAAAGGATTTGTGTAATTAGATCACTGTCTCATATTTATAAAAAAATAGATGTAATTTGGAATAGATTAACCAGTATAAAATGACAAAAATGACTAAAGCAGAGGAAGGTTCACAGGGTAATTTCCCCTAATCACGTTTTTCTCTTTCTGTGTGTTTGTGTGCACGTATGTGTGTAACATATATACATTCCCTTATATTTTTATATCACATCCATATTAGATGCAAGATAGATATATAGATAGATTACAGTTATCTGTGTTGATCTATGTAAATAGATACACAAATACATTTATATACTTATTGCATGTGAATACAGATATTTGTATGAAAACACATATACATATATGTTTATATATAATTTAAACCCTTCATTTATGATTTAAGTATGTAGGAATTATGCCATATTTGGGATACAATATGCATATGGAATAGACAATTATCAAATTATATATATATATACATATATATATATATATATTTTTTTTTTTTTTGTGGTACGCGGGCCTCTCACTGTTGTGGCCTCTCCCGTTGCGGAGCACAGGCTCCGGACGCGCAGGCTCAGCGTCCATGGCTCACGGGCCCAGCCGCTCCGTGGCATGTGGGATCTTCCCAGACCGGGGCACGAACCGGTGTCCCCTGCATCGGCAGGCGGACTCTCAACCACTGCGCCACCAGGGAAGCCCCAAATTATATATTTTAGGTTTTCCTTTTTATCTTAGAGAATTTCATATTTTAAAAATAATGTACCTTATTCATAAAGTGTATATATATATATTTTTTTTACATCTTTATTGGAGTATATTACGATGGTGTGTTAGTTTCTGCTTTACAGCAAAATGAATCAGTTATACATATACATATATTGCAATATCTCTTCCCTCTTGCATCTCCTCCCTCCCACCCTCCATATCCCACACCTCCAGGCAGTCACAAAGCGCCGAGCTGATCTCCCTGTGCTATGTGGCTGCTTTCCACCAGCTATCTACCCTACGCTTGGCTAGTGTATATATGTCCATGCCTCTCTCTCGCTTTGTCACAGCTTAACCTTTCCCCTCCCCTCCTCAAGTCCATTCCCTAGTAGGTCTGTGTCTTTATTCCTGTTTTACCCCTAGGCTTTTCATGACTTTTTTTTTTCTTAAATTCCATATATATGTGTTAGCATACAGTACTTGTCTCTCTCTCTCTGACTCACTTCACTCTGTATGACAGACTCCAGGTCTATCCACCTCACCACAAACAGCTCAATTTCGTTTCTTTTTATGGCGGAGTAATATTGCATTGTATATATGTGCCACATCTTCTTTATCCATTCATCCAATGATGGACACTTAGGTTGTTTCCATCTCCGGGCTATTGTAAATAGAGCTGCAATGAACATTTTGGTACATGACTCTTTTTGAATTATGGTTTTCTCTGGGTATATGCCCAGTAGTGGGATTCCTGGGTCATATGGTAGTTCTATTTGTAGTTTTTTAAGGAACCTCCATGCTGTTCTCCACAGTGGCTGTATCAATTTACATTCCCACCAACAGCGCAAAAGGGTTCCCTTGTCTCCACACCATCTCCAGCATTTATTGTTTCTAGATTTTTTGATGGCCATTCTGACTGGTGTGAGATGATATCTCATTGTAGTTTTGATTTGCATTTCTCTAATGATTAATGATGTTGAGCATTCTTTCATGTGTTTGTTGGCAGTCTGTATATCTTCTTTGGAGAAATGTCTATTTAGGTCTTCTGCCCATTTTTGGATTGAGTTATTTGTTTTTTTGTTATTAAGCTGCATGAGCTGCTTATAAATTTTGGAGATTAATCCTTTGTCAGTTGTTCCATTTGCAAATATTTTCTCCCATTCCGAGAGTTGTCTTTGGTCTTGTTTATGGTTTCCTTTGCTGTGCAAAAGCTTTGAAGTTTCATTAGGTCCCATTTATTTATTTTTGTTTTTATTTCCATTTCTCTAGAAGGTGGGTCAAAAAGGATATTGCTGTGATTTTTGTCATAGAGTGTCCTGCCTATGTTTTCCTCTAAGAGTTCGATAGTTTCTGGCCTTATATTTAGGTCTTTAATCCATTCTTAAAGCTTATTTTTGTGTATGGTGTTAGGGAGTGATCTAATCTCATACTTTTACATGTACCTGTCCAGTTTTCCCAGACCCACTTATTGAAGTGGCTGTCCTTACTCCACTGTACATTCCTGCCTCCTTTATCAAAGATAAGGTGACCATATGTGCGTCGGTTTATCTCTGGGCTTTCTATCCTGTTCCATTGATCTATCTTTCTGTTTCTGTGCCAGTACCATACTGTCTTGATTACTGTAGCTTTGTAGTATAGTCTAAAGTCAGGGAGCCTGATTCCTCCAGCTCCGTTTTTCGTTCTCAAGATTGCTTCGGCTATTCGGGGTCTTTTGTGTTTTCATACAAATTGTGAAATTTTTTGTTTTAGTTCTGTGAAAACTGCCAGTGTTAGTTTGATAGGGATTGCATTGAATCTGTAGATTGCTTTGGGTAGTAGAGTCATTTTCACAATGTTGATTCTTCCAATCCAAGAACATGGTATATCTCTCCATCTATTTGTATCATCTTTAATTTCTTTCATTAGTGTCTTATAATTTTCTGCATACAGGTCTTTTGTCTCCTTAGGTAAGTTTATTCCTGGATATTTTACTCTTTTTGTTGCAATGGTAAATGGGAGTGTTTTCTTGATTTCACTTTCAGATTTTTCATCATTAGTGTATAGGAATGCCAGAGATTTCTGTGCATTAATTTTGTATCCTGCTACTTTCCCAAATTCATTAATTAGCTCTAGTAGTTTTCTGGTAGCTTCTTTAGGATTCTCTATGTATAGTATCATGTCATCTGCAAATAGTGACAGCTTTACTTCTTCCTTTCTGATTTGGATTCCTTTTATTTTCTTTCCTTCTCTGATTGCTGTGGCTAAAACTTCCAAAACTATGTTGACTAAGAGTGGTGAGAGTGGGCAACCTTGTCTTTTTCCTGATCTCAGTGGAAATGCTTTCAGTTTTTCACCATTGAGGGCGATGTTGGCTGTGGGTTTGTCATATATGGCCTTTATTATGTTGAGCAAAGTTCCCTCTATGCCTACATTCTGCAGGGTTTTTATCATAAATGGGTGTTGAATTTTGTCAAAAGCTTGCTCTGCATCTATGTGGATGATCATATGGTTTTTCTCCTTCAATTTGTTAATATGGTGTATCACGTTGATTGATTTGCGTGTATTCAAGAATCCTTGCATTCCTGGAATAAACCCCACTTGATTATAGTGTATGATCTGTTTAATGTGCTGTTGGATTCTGTTTGCTAGTATTTTGTCGAGGATTTTTGCATCTATGTGCATCAGTGATATTGGCCTGTAGTTTTCTTTCTTTGTGACTTCCTTGTCTGGTTTTGGTATCAGAGTGATGGTGGCCTCATAGAATAAGTTTGGGAGTGTTCCTCCCTCTGCTATATTTTGGAAGAGTTTGAGAAGGATAGGTGTTAGCTCTTCTCTAAATGTTTGATAGAATTCACCCGTGAAGCCATCTGGTCCTGGGCTTTTGTTTGTTGGAAGATTTTTAATCACAGTTTCAATTTCAGTGCTTGTGATTGGTCTGTTCATATTTTCTATTTCTTCCTGATTCAGTCTTGGCAGGTTGTGCCTTTCTAAGAATTTTTCCATTTCTTCCAGTTTGTCCATCTTATTGGCATAGAGTTGCTTGTAATAATCTCTCATGATCTTTTGTATTTCTGCAGTGTCAGTTGTTACTTCCCCTTTTTCATTTCTAATTGTGTTGATTTGAGTCCTCCCTTTTTTTCTTGATGAGTCTGGCTAATGGTTTATCAATTTTGTTTATCTTCTCAAAGAACCAGCTTTTAGTTTTATTGATCTTTGCTATCATTTCCTTCATTTCTTTTTCATTTATTTCTGATCTGATTTTTATGATTTCTTTCCTTCTGCTAACTTTGGGGTTTTTTTTGTTCTTCTTTCTCTAATTGCTTGAGGTGCAAGGTTAGGTTGTTTATTCGAGATGTTTCCTGTTTCTTAAGGTAGGATTGTATTGCTATAAACTTCCCTCTTAGAACTGCTTTTGCTGCATCCCATAGATTTTGGGTCGTCATGTCTCCATTGTCATTTGTTTCTAGGTATTTTTTTATTTCCTCTTTGATTTCTTCAGTGATCACTTCGTTATTAAGTAGTGTATTGTTTAGCCTCCATCTGTTTGTATTTTTTACAGATCTTTTCCTGTAATTGATATCCAGTCTCATAGTGTTGTGGTCGGAAAAGATACTTGATACAATTTCAATTTTCTTAAATTTACCAGTGCTTGATTTGTGACCCAGGATATGATCTGTCCTGGAGAATGTTCCATGAGCACTTGAGAAGAATGTGTATTCTGTTGTTTTTGGATGGAATGTCCTATAGATATCAAATAAGTCCATCTTGTTTAATGTATCATTTAAAGCTCGTGTTTCCTTATTTATTTTCATTTTGGATGATCTGTCCATTGGTGAAAGTGGGGTGTTAAAGTCCCCTACTATGAATGTGTTACTGTCAATTTCCCCTTTTATGGCTGTTAGTATTTGCGTTATGTATTGAGGTGCTCCTATGTTGGGTGCATAAATATTTACAATTGTTATATCTTCTTCTTGGATCTATCCTTTGATCATTATGTAGTGTCCTTCTTTGTCTCTTCTAATAGTCTTTATTTTAAAGTCTATTTTGTCTGATATGAGAATTGCTACTCCAGCTTTCTTTTGGTTTCCATTTGCATGAAATATCTTTTTCCATCCCCTTACTTTCAGTCTGTATGTGTCTCTAGGTCTGAAGTGGGTCTCTTGCAGACAGCGAATATATGGGTCTTGTTTTTTTATCCATTCAGCCAATCTGTGTCTTTTGGTGGGAGCATTTAGTCCATTTACATTTAAGGTAATTATCGATATGTATGTTCCTATTCCCATTTTCTTAATTGTTTTGGGTTCGTTATTGTAGGTCTTTTCCTTCTCTTGTGTTTCTTGCCTGGAGAAGTTCCTTTAGCAGTTGTTGTAGAGCTGTTTTTGTGGTGCTGAACTCTCTCAGCTTTTGCTTGTCTGTAAAGATTTTAATTTGTCCATCAAATATGAATGAGATCCTTGCTGGGTAGAGTAATCTTGGTTGCAGGTTTTTCTCCTTCATCACTTTAAATATGTCCTGCCACTCCCTTCTGGCTTGTAGGTTTTCTGCTGAGAGATCAGCTGTTAACCTTATGGGGATTCCCTTGTGTGTTATTTGTTGTTTTTCCCTTGCTGCTTTTAATATGCTTTCTTTGTATTTAATTTTTGACAGTTTGATTAATATGTGTCTTGGCATATTTCTCCTTGGATTTATCGTGTATGAGACTCTCTGTGCTTCCTGGACTTGATTAACTATTTCCTTTCCCATATTAGGGAAGTTTTCAACTATAATCTCTTCACATTTTTTCTCAGTCCCTTTCTTTTTCTCTTCTTCTTCTGGAACCCCTATAATTCGAATGTTGGTGTGTTTAATGTTGTCCCAGAGGTCTCTGAGACTGTCCTCAGTTCTTATCATTCTGTTTTCTTTATTCTGCTCTGCAGTTATTATTTCCACTATTTTATCTTCCAGGTCACTTATCCGTTCTTCTTCCTCAGTTATTCTGCTATTGATCCCATCTAGAGTATTTTTCATTTCATTTGTTGTGTTGTTCATCATTGTTTGTTTCATCTTTAGTACTTCTAGGTCCTTGTTAAATGTTTCTTGCATTTTGTCTATTCTATTAACAAGATTTTGGATCATCTTTACTATCATTATTCTGAGTTCTTTTTTAGGTAGACTGCCTATTTCCTCTTCATTTGTTCGGTCTGGTGGGTTTTTATCTTTCTCCTTCATCTGCTGTGTGTTTTCCTCTCTTCTCATGTTCTGGTGGATGAGGCTGGATCTTGTCTTTCTGGTGGGCAGGTCCACGTCTGGTGGTGTGTTTTTGGGTGTCTCTGGACTTATTATGATTTTAGGCAGCCTCTCTGCTAATGGGTGGGGTTGTGTTCCTGTCTTGCTAGTTGTTTGGCATAGGATGTCCAGCACTGTAGCTTGCTGGTCGTTGAGTGAAGCTGGGTGCTGGTTTTGAGATAGAGATCTCTAGGAGATTTTCGGCTGTTGATATTATGTGGAGCTGGGAGGTCTCTTGTGAACCAGTGTCCTGAAGTTGGCTCTCCCACCTCAGAGGCACAGCACTAACTCCTGGCTGCTGCACCAAGAGCCTTTCATCCACACGGCTCAGAAGAAAAGGGAGAAAAAGTAGAAAGAAAGAATTAGTAGAAGTAGAAAGAAAGAAAGAAAGAGAGGAGGGAGGGAAGGAGGGAGGAAGGAGGGAAGGAAGGAAAAAAGAAAGAAAAGATAAAGTAAAATAATGTAAGATAAAATATAATAAAGTTATTAAAATAAAACAATAATTATTAAGAGAAAAAACAAAAAAACGGCCGGATAGAACCCTGGGACAAATGGTGGAAGCAAAGCTATACAGACAAAATCTCACACAGAAGCATACACATACACACTCACAAAAAGAGCAAAAGGGGAAAAAATCATAAATCTTGCTCTCAAAGTCCACCTCCTTAATTTGGGATGATTGGTTGTCGATTCATGTATCCCACAGAAGCAGGGTGCATCGAGTTGAACGTGGAGCTTTAATCCGCTGCTTCTGAAGCTGCTGGTAGAGATTTCCCTTTTTCTTCTTTGTTCTCACAGCTCCCAGTGGCTCAGCTTTGGATTTGGCCCCGCCTCTGTGTGTAGGTTGCCGGAGGGCGTCTGTTCTTCGCTCAGACAGGATGAGGTTAACGGAGCCGCTGATTCGGGGGCTCTGGCTCACTCAGGCCGGGGTTAGGGAGGGGCAAGGAGTGCGGGGCGGGCCTGCGGCGGCAGAGGCCGGCGTGACGTTGCACCAGCCTGAGGCGCGCCATGCATTCTCCCGGGGAAGTTGTCCCTGGATCCCAGGACCCTGGCAGTGGCGGGCTGCACAGGCTCCCGGGAGGGGAGGTGTGGATGGTGACCTGTGCTCGCACACAGGCTTCTTGGTGGCGGCAGCAGCAGCCCTAGCGTCTCATGCCTGTCTCGGGTCCGCACTTTTAGCCGCAGCTCGCGCCTGTCTCTGGAGCTCCTTTAAGCAGTGTTCTTAATCCCCTCCAGGTACGTGGGGGGTTTCTTGCCTTTTGGGAGGTCTGAGGTCTTCTGCGTGCATTCAGTAGGTGTTCTGTAGGAGTTGTTCTATGTGTAGATGTATTTCTGGTGTATCTGTGGGGCGAACGGTGATCCCCGCATCTTACTCTTCCGCCATCTTCCCGGAAGTCTCATAAAGTATATTTGAGACATATCTTTGTCATCTTCAAAGACCATTCCAGGTATGAGTTTTGCTTATCATTTAATCTACCACCCAGTATTATTTGAGAAGCACAACTTGATTGTTATATTGTTATGATTTTCATATTTTACTTTTTTGAATGTTTTAGACTTGAGTATCATGTAATTATATTTTCTTTTATTCTGATAATCAGAGAGTTCCTTATTGCATATAGTTAACTGAGAAACCTACATGCTTTGTAGGATATCTTAGTTTTATATGGTATTTTCTTCACCCATGTTAAGTTGTAACTTTGTCACATCTCTTAACATAAATTATTGTTTTTTGCTTGTTAAAACTGTACCCGTGGACTGTGTATGATACAAGCTAAGCACAGAGAAAAAAATAAATGTAGTAATTGGACAGAGAATGAGGAAAAAGTTGAAGGTGGTAATTACCAATCATTGCATCTATTCCCCTCAGATGAATAGGCTTCAGGAAACACATGGCATCAATGGATTAAAAAAATACATAAGTAACAGCCAGCAAATATTAATTTGCTACTCACTGGCTAGAGAAATGTCCACATGCTCATGATATTCAAGAAACTGTTTTGTGACTCATGAAATGTTGACCGTTATTTTATTTATGTCACCTGTTAACATGAGCAACACAACTAAATTCGTCTCTTTAAGTAGGCTTGATGTTTCTGAACTGTCTTGAGTTCCATCTTGGCTTCTCCTGGTGCAGTTGCAGCTAGATTTAATCTCCTCTTTTTTCACTAACTTCTGAAATTGGGAGAGGATATATTTCCACTAGTCCTTTAATTTTCTAGAAAAAGATGTTAACTTCTCAGGATCACCTGTACATAGAAGTTCCATCTCATTTTGGGTAAATAAAAAGCTACATAGATTATTCATTATATCAATTATCCCAATATTCATAGCTAATGGTTATACTGCAGTGAACAGAAAATCTATAGCAATGGAACCAAATAGACAAGAAATTACAATATAAAGCATTGCCTCCTAAAAAAGAGAAAAAGGATAACACAGAATGGCAAGTGTAAGGAACACTAAGAGAAAGTGGTATTATGAATAAAAAGAATTATGCCCTACCTTCCCTGCTTGCTTATTTATTTTGTTCTTTACTGGCAAGTGGAATATTCAAGGAATATGTTCCACAAAAAAATAAGGCTTATAGTATTAAAAAACCTCTGTTTCCACATTATTCCTTCCAGTGATTGATACTTGATATTCTATGAGACTCTTTTATGTATAAATTATTGTACTAAGGTTTTCTGCCTTGTGTGTGTGTTATTATATAAATATAATAACCTTAAATATCTCTGATATACTCTCTGTTAAATATCTTATGTCTGTGTAAAAATATATTACTTTATATACTATTCTTAAAGGATTATTTTCTGTTATATATAGTTGTATTTTATACAGTTATACTTAAAAGTAGGTATACATACAGAATAATAGTTCACTAAATCCTTATAATCAATATATCTTAGTCTCATATATAGATAATGAAAATTGAAGTTCAGAGAAAGTGCCTTGCCCAAAATAATGCAACACCTGACACGTGAAGATGAAATTCAAACATAGACCTACATGGCTTGGTTTTCCATGTTTTTAACCATTATTCATGTTAGCCTCTTTAAAGTGGCCTTCACTGAATGGTGTTTTTTTTTTTTTTCTTCTCTCCAACCTAATTCTGAATGCACTGAGATAGAAAATAAAGAATAGATGATAATGATGGTTAGCATATTACCTTTACCACAGAAAAGCAAGGTTGGAAGATGCCATTTATCATGAGAGTCACTGAAGCTGCTAGTTGAATCCCAGCATCAGGTTGACTGAAATGCCTAGTCCGGGCAAGGCAGAACCTCCCCACACAGCACTGGCAAAGCAGAGCTCTCCCCTGGAGGGACAGAGGACACACCAGTTAATGCCAAGATGAATAAAAAATTTAACTGAAATAAGCCCCTCTTCAGGGACAGAGTATGTTGGGAACAGCCCTGGGGGTGCATGCAAAAAATCTCTCTTGACTGAAATCGGCAATGAGGAAAAGCAGTCTTATCTAACATTCTACTAAGGGCATTTGACATATAAGAAATCTAGTTTTTATCAAGGAAATATTCGTAAAAACTCTGAGAGAGGATATACTCTTTGAAAGGAATATTAACCCTAAAGAGTTAAGCCTTCTTAAATGATGGTCCTCACACATCACTGAAGAAAAACAGTCTTTTTTTCATTCTCTGAAAATATATAAAATAAGAGCAATAAAAAGAAAGTGAACCAAATTATTTGCTTATAGAACTGTGACAGTTTTATCAGCCATGTGTTACATTTTTATATTCGTTTAGATAAAATGAAGTTACTTTCTTTTTAAAAGTCGTAAAAACCTTAAAACTAATGAACCTCTGCCACCTTTCTCAGAGGAAATATAAATTTCTTACTTATTATAGCCTTAAAAGTTATATCAATATGAATTTATACAAATATTAAGAAATATAAATGAATCTATGCCTAAATTTATTGGTTTCAGTATTGCTATTATCTTCCCTTCCTTACTTCAGTACCAACTATTTGACTATTTCCAAGTAACTATTTGGGTATTTGTCATGTTTAACATTTTCTTGTAGACATTTTTAAATTTTTCTCTTTGATCAAATCTTCAACTTTGGTTCTACGGTCTTCATTTCAACAACAGCAAGAGAAAAAATATAGAACATAAAGGCAAAAAGATTATAAAACAAAGCATATAGTCAGCATCATCACCCCAAAATTATGCTCAGAGCTCATCATAATTATCCTTTGGAGCCATCAAAATACTGTTTTCTGGAAAGCTATTTGCATTTTTCCTTTCATGTCTATGTATTTTGAAGAAAATCAGTTTTTTTTTCCAGTAAGTTATGCATTATTGAATGTCTATCAATAATTTTAATGTAATTTTTGCTTGCTAAAAATATTTTCTTCAAGTACATATTCCAAATCAACGCAAAATGATAAATCCAGTGTTATTTTCAATTTAATTTCTTTTTAAAAATAAAAACACTCAATTTATACATTTCTTCATTCCATTTAGCTTTATATATGTATTATAGTATAATTTATTTATTACACCTAATAAAATAATGTAAAAATCATTGTACAAAACAAAACATATTTTGAAAACACTTTTTAAATAACTCAATTGGTAAAAAGTTTACCAATATAAAATTATTTATTATTATTAGTGGAGTATAGCGAGTATGTTGACTTTTGCTTTTAGCCATGATGTAGTCGTAGCAACTGTATTTACTCACCTTAAACAGCTGGATAAATGAAAAATATATGGAACAATCATTTTCACCTATTTGACAACACAAGGAGCAGCACTACACAGCAATCTGTAAGACAAGGGCAAGGAAGGCATAGCTTTGCTGTCTGAAGTCACATTCCAACCATAGAACAGGGGCCAGGATTCCACAGCAGTCTTGCCAAGTTGTGGAAACAGATGCACAAAAGAAGCTCAGAAAGTCTGAGGGGACTAGCTATTGTGGAGTAGAGTTGTAGGAAGGAAAGAAGTCTGTAGAAAAAAAACAAATGCCAGAAATCTGCATAGAGATCGCCTTGAATCTTTGCTGAAAGTGTGGTTCTACCAGAACCTCTAAGCAGGCAGTCTCTGGCATAGGAGATTGATTTAATCTCAACCTTATTTCCCCCTAATTAGCCTTAGTCACAAAAATTCCACCCCAGAGGTTTTGCTCATGTGGATTGACACCCAAAAGGCGGACCTTTGTCAGGTAGGTGCCTAGAAGACAGTTGGTTAAGCTGTCTTTGAGAGCCACTTTAACCATAGGAAACTTTTATATCTTAGTCATGTGAATAGTTGGAATAGATACTACCTCTATAACGTCTTCTATCTACTCAGCCATCACTCATTCCTCTATCTCTGTGTCATAATAGCAATGGGCAGTTTCATGAGTCAAAATTCAGTAAATTTAAGAAAAGAGATGGCGGCACTTCCTTACCTCTTTTGGGGGCATAAAATGCACAATCTTAGATAAATGAAGTGAGTGAGACCTAACCTGTCAAATCTAAGAGGAGAAAAGAGAAAAGGATAGTACTAATTCCTTCTCGTATTCTTATTCACCAGGTAAAATATCTGTAGATTCATCCAGACACAAATGATTTTCAAGAGAGGTGGAGTTGAAGGTCCACTATACAGGTCAATGAAATATAACTTTATGAAGGGGTGAGTGGCCAGGATTGAACCCTTGCTCTCTACTGCCAGGGCTTCCCCACCAATACAAGAATACCTCAAGAAATGCAATGACATCATTTTTCCCCATTTTCCTAGATACTCAGATTTTTACCATGTTAATAGTCACTAGACTTGAATTCTAATTTATTTGTATTGCAGGTTGATTCAACCCAACCCACGATCTGTCTTTGTATAATTAGCATTGCCCTTCCCATAGAGACAATGAAACACTTTTGAACACAAAGATGAAGTCAGTTGCATCATGAACACACAATCATTCTATTGTGACTAATTTGATGAATATCAGTTGACTTTGCTTAGCCAGTATGTACCTCATACCTTAATTAGAACAAAATCTTTATTTCACCTATATTTGGTAATGTGATAAATATCAGTTTTACTAGACTTCCTTATTGCTACCGTCCTCAGTATCAACAAAGATCCAGCAAGATGTGGAATAAAATAGGTTCATTGGATTTGGCAGTAAGCTCTTGATTTCTGACAAACCAATAGTTCTTTGCACAAATAAGAACATTGAAATGGTTTATTTCTTTTTTCCCCACCTACTAGCAATGCTTCTATTATATAGGCAGCAAAAGCAATTAAATATTTATTAGAAGACAATTTGAAATTTTTCCCTCATAAATTTCTTCTTCAGAATAATGATGTAGTGGGCTTCCATTTCTAGTACCAAAATGGCCAATTGATTTTAGTTAAAACGATACAATACCCAAGTCTGTCAGAAACAAAGACACAGATTCTTTCTAGATAACTGGAGGAAGAATGGTTAAGTCAATTATTTTAGTGAAGAATGAAAGTGTTTTCAGAAATTTAATGAACATTAAATACAGCTACAGACATAAGAACTAGCCTGAATAGATGTCTCAAATTGATATATGATGGAAGAGTCTGATAATTGTAAATCATAGTGTAAATTCTCCTATAAATTATGGCATCTAGCTATATATTTACCTATTTATTTATGTCACATGTAGAATATTTCAAATAGATACTAAAGCAGCGGTCCCCAACCTTTTTGGCACCAGAGACAGGTTTTCTGGAAGACAGTTTTTCCATAGACCAGGATGGGGGTGGTTCAGACGGTAATGTGAGTGATGGGGAGCAATGGGGAACATCAGATGAAGTTTCCCTCGCTTGCCCGTGGCTCACCTCCTGCTGTGCGGCCCAGTACCTAACAGACCGGCCCGCAGCCCAGGGGTTGGGGACCCCTGTACTAAACGATAGATAATAGGGCTTCCCTGGTGGCACAGTGGTTGAGAGTCCGCCTGCCAATGCAGGGGACACGGGTTCCTGCCCCGGTCCGGGAGAATCCTACATGCCGTGGAGCGGCTGGGCCTGTGAGCCATGGCCGCTGAGCCTGCGCGTCCGGAGCCTGTGCTCCGCAACGGGAGAGGCCACAACAGTGAGAGACCCGCGTACCGCAAAAAAAAAAAAAAAGGATAATATAACAGACATACATACATGCACGCACACATATATATAAAACAAACATATATGTATGTTTTTATATATTGCTTAATTAGGTTATCTAATATTTTGTGAGAATTTTCACATATGTATGTATTTCTCACAGTGTTACAAATACCATAATATTAAGCCACTACTTTTGACACTTTTGTTTAAAGGCCAGGGGATAGAATGTGTAAAGAAAAAAAGAAAAACAAAAGTCATCCTTCCCGAGTCTCATTTTTCTTTTCCCCTAGTAGCAGTTGTTTCCATGCATGTTTAACACATATTTATGTGCCTCTAAATGTTACATGGAAATTATTTTCTGATATTTAAAATTTGGATAAGTGGCACAATTGCTTTTATGATTGCCATTATATTATGAGATGTATCCATGTTTGTAGACGGTTGCCGTAATTCATTAACTTAAAATTATGTACTTTTTATATTTTTCATTTTTATTAACAGACATAGAGATTATTCCCAGTATTTATTCTTGAAAATAATATTTTAATACGTATTTTGGAAATTTATGAACCAACCTTGCATTCTTGTGATATGCTCAACTCATTCATGATGTTTTTATATGTTGCTGAATTAGGTTTTCTAAAGTTTTGTTGAGAATTTTTGCTTCTGTGTTCATGAGTAATATTGGCCTATAATTTACTTTTTACTGATTTTGGTATCAAATTTATGTTGGCCTCAGAAAACAAGTTGGAAAATGTTTCCTTTTTATATTTTCTCTGGAGGATTTTGTGTAAGATTGATGTTACTAGAATACTCTCATGAATATATCTAGGTCTGTTATTATGTTATCAGAATATTTATCAATGGATTTTACTTTTAAAGTAAAGATTTAGAACCATTTAGAGGTCATTTTCTTCTTGTATTTAGATAATTTACATTTTTCTAGTAATTCATCTAGTTTATTTAAGTTTTCTATTTTATAAGTATAAAGTTTCTCATAATATTCTTATATCCTTTTGAATGACATTGTGGTTTGTAATGCTGTATTCCCTTTTATATTCTTGAAATTTGTTATTTGTGCTTTTTCTTCCCTTTTTCTGCCTTAAGAAGCCTCCACATATTATTGTTATTATGTTAGTCTTTTCAAAGACCTGCTTTTGGTTTGTCTGTTTTCTTTATTGTAGACTTCTCTTCTTTTTCATTGAGTTTGATTTCTCCATTTGCTATATTTGTCTGACTTAGGAGGAGTTGACATGCATTCTATTTCAAATTTTATTTAATAAAATCTTGGCTTCCTGGTTTTTAGCATTTCTTATTCTCTAGTATGTGCATTATGGCTAAAACTTTCCCTGTAAGCAATGTTTAGCTGCAACACATTTATTTTAATATTTTACTTTTATTAGAGTGTATATATGTTTGAAATAGTTTCTAAAATCCCTTGTTATTTCACCTTGGACCTGTGTGTTATTTAGGAGTCTATTTAATTTCAAAGTACAATATTTTCTAATTATCTGACTGTTACTGCTACCTTAAATATATCGAGGGCTGTAGTTATGCATACGTGTTCTGCATGATTTTATTTTATATTTGTTGAGATTTGCTTATGGTCCAGCTTATGGTCAATTTTTATAAAAGTTGCACTTGGAAATAACGTATGTTCTCCAATCAGGGGATGTAGCAGTCTGTACATATCAACTTGGCAAATTTGTTATTTATTATGTTCAAATCTTACGCTTAGTATTTTATTTTCCTGCTTACTTTATCTGTTACCTATAGAGGTTTATTAAAATCTTCAACTCTAATTTTAGATTTTCCTACTTCTTTTTTGAGTCCTCTGGATATTTGCTTTATGTATTTAGATGATATACAACTGCTCTTTTCAGTATAGTAACTGCTAGCCTCATGTATCTATTTACATTTAAATTAATTTAAATTTAATTAAATAAAAACTTAGTTCCCCATTCACAAAAAGCCATATTTCAAATGCTCAATAGTTACATATTGGACAGTGGCTTTTATATTGGCCAGTGAAGATATAGAAAATTTCTATCATCCCAGAAAGTCCTGTTGGACAACACTGCTATGTAATTACATTTATACAAATTTAGATTTATTATATCTCCCAGGAACTTAAAGGTTTTTATGATGGTGAAAGGTCTTTCTATATCTAGAAATCCTTCTTTGTTTTTTTAATTTCCCTTAGTCTGATGTTAATTTTACAGAATTTCTTCTGGATAGTTTTGCATGTTGTATCTTTTTCCATTTATTAATTTTCATTCTTTATGTGTACATACATTTTAAATTTATCTCTTTTAGATAAAAACTACTACAGAGTAGTTAATCTTCTTAAACTCACTTTAATACTAACATATTTGAGTTCAAATCTAACATCTTATTACATGCTTTCTACATATCGTCTCTGTTCTATTTTTTTCCTCATTTCTTTTAGTTGTATTTTTGTCAATCCCTGTTTGTCTTAATCAACTCAGAACATATACAGTTTATTATTGTTATTATTTCAATGGTTCCCTTCCAAATTACAACATGTAGCCTTAAATTAGCTAAAATTAGTAAATATCTGGTCCTCTCATCAGACAACTAAAGAACCTAGAGCACATTGATTTCATTTTCAACTTCTCAATTTGTGTATGATATTATTGTTAATAATTTATTTATACACATAAAAATTCCTTTTTTTCCTCTGTAATTTTCCATTAAGGAATTTTTCTTTTTGACTAAAGTACATTCTTCAGATTTTCTTTACTGTGCATCAGTCAGTAGCATCTGATTGATTTTTGTTCACCTGAATTTTGCCTTCATTCTTAAAATATATTTTTGGGGCTTCCCTGGTGGCGCAGTGGTTGAGAGTCTGCCTGCTGATGCAGGGGACACGGGTTCGTGCCCCGGTATGGGAAGATCCCACATGCCGCGGAACGGCTGGGCCCGTGAGCCATGGCTGCTGAGCCTGCGCGTCCGGAGCCTGTGCTCCGCAACGGGAGAGTCCACAACAGTGAGAGGCCCGCGTACCCCCCCCCCCCCCCACACACACGCTATATATATATATATATATATATATATATATATATATATATATTTGGCTGAGATTAGACTTGTATAAAGCAGTTATTTTCTTTCATCAGACTGAAGATATACCTCCTGTTGTTTTCTGCCTAGAATCTTATATGGAGAGGTCTGTGTGATGTGATTGTCACATCTATAATGATAATTTGTGTCCCCCTCCTCTCCTGTTTGAACATTTCTTTTTATCCTTGGTTTTCTTTAGTTTATCCCTGCAATGTCTTGGTATGGTTTTTTTAAAAATCTATTCTTTTAAGAATCTGTCAGGATTCTTGAATCTGTGATTTGGGATATTTTGTTTTACAAAATTGCAGCCATTCTCTCCTCCAATATAGCTTCTGCCCTTTTTCTGTCTTCCCTCCCTCTTTCTCTTTTCCCTCTGGCAGTCTTGTATTAAGACTTTCTCACTGGGGCCTGTATGTCTCTTATCAACTATGTATTTCTGTGGTTTTTAGTCTCTAGATAATCATTTTCTTACCTACATCTCAGTACACTAACTCTCTTTTCTGATATATCTAATCCTGTGTTAAACTCATTCGCCAAGTTCTTAATTTTTGTATTTGACTTTTTTTTTTGCTTCATTTTAAAATCTGCTCTGCTACATTTCATACTTTTAGTTCCGTCTGGACATTTTCACCTATCTTTTGTCATCTCAAACATAGTTGCTATGGTTATTCAGTCTGTTTTTGAAAATTGTGGTATCAGGGTCCCTGTGAGTCTGTTTCTGTTATCTGATTCTGGTCTTTCTCACTAACAAATTTTTTTAACCTTGCATGCCTGACAATTCTTGCCTGTGTACTGGATACTGGATGTTGTTTAAATGGAGGGAATATTCAGGGCCTAAAATGATATTACCTTTCTTTTCTTCAGAGAACATTTATAAGTCAGAAACCACTTTACTCCAAGTTCAAGTCCTGAGGTACTTAGGACCACCAAGCTGATACTGACTTCAACTGCAGTCTCATACAAGAACTGTTTTACTTCTGGTTCACATTACTCTATGAGGTCAATCTATATTTCAAATTTAAAGTATTTTTATTGAGATATAATTGGCATATAAAATTGCATAAGCTTAAGGTGTACAACATATTGGTTTGATACATTTATATATTGTGATATGATTACTACAGTAACTTTAGCTAACACATTTATCATGTCACATATTTATCATTTATTTTTTGTGTTGAGAACAAATATTTAGTCTCTTAGCAAGTTTGAAGTTTATAAGACAGTATTATTGACTATAATCATTCCACTGTGCATTAAATCTCCAGGACTTTTTTATCTACTAGTTGCAAGTTTGTGTCCTTAAGCAACATCTCCCCAGTTCCTCTGTCCCCCAGCCCCTGGTAACTACCATTCTGCTCTCTGTTTTTACAAGTTCAGCATTTTTTAGATTCCACATATAAGTGATATTATACAGTGTTGGTCTTTCTCTGTCTGACTGATCTCTTTTAGCATAAGGCCTTCAGGGTCCACCCATGTTGTAGCAAATAGCAGGATTTCCTTCTTTCTCATGACTGAATAATATTCCATTGTATTTGTGTTTTTTAAAGTATCGGTTTTAAATGTTGGGGATTTATCAAACTCCATTACTCTGGGTTGGTTTTTTGCCCTGTACTTCCTCTACCTGCCATTCTACCAAAATTACAGCATATTTTAGTAGCTTTTTGTTTTGAATGGGAAAGACAGGAATGTTTGGTACTAATGAACTAGCTTATGTTGAAGCAGAACCTGTGCTATGAAGTCACTCAACTTTAATATCTAGCTGGTCATTTCATACCCTCAGGAGCTCATGGCCATCTACCTTTCTCTGGTGCTGCTGTGTATTATCACTATCAGTTACTTATTACTTAATAACCAGTCTCAAAGATCAGGCACAGATGCCTCGTCTTGTATATAGTCCTTGTCCATATTTGTACTTTTTTGGATCTGCTTCTAAGAATTATTCCTTGATTTAATGATGCAAGGAGCTTAAAGTGCAAATCTTTAAGCATCGCTGGTCTACTATGTCTATAAACATTCAGTATTTATATATTTCTCCTGATTATGACAAGGGCCTCAGTTAAATGCCCATTGAACATTTACCTACTGCACTACTATTTCATTAAAATAGCCTTTAATTCTTTTATTTTTGATACAATAATATAGTTAATATTTTTAAAACCATTGTTAATATACTTTATTTACCTGTTTAATTTTTATGGATTTACTCCTGTTTCTTTTATCTCATGTTCTCATTTTCTCATATCTCTCAGTTTATTTCTTTTTGCCAAACATTGTCCTTTAAGAGTCATTTTAGTGAGGGTCTTTTGGTCTTAAGACTTATCCACTAATAGTCCAATATTCACTAGTACTTTCTAATAGTTAGCTTAGTTTTCGTTTTCTGAATATATCTTTCTATTAAATGTGTGTTTAGCTGACTATAAACTTGTGAGTTGTTAATTGTATTTCAAGAGCATTCTGAAAATATCATAACACTGTTTTCTGACATTTACTGTTATATATAAGACATCTAAGGTCAGTTTAATAACTTTTCATTCATAAATATTTCATTTTCTAGCTTTATATAGTGTTTATTTTTCCTTGATGCTTTGCTGTTTCACCAAAATGTCAATGGATTTAGATTTTCTTTTACTTATATTATTAATTAATCTTAGTGACTTTTAGAATAAGTATGTAAAACTTACTTCAATTCCAAAAAAATTTTTCTAACAGTTATTACGGGAGATATTACTTTTCTGCTGTTACCTGTTTTCTTTTCTTCTTTAACAACTATTATTCAGAACTAGAATTTTGCACTATATTCCCAACTTTCTTAACTATTTGTTAATTTTTATGTTTAAATTGCCTGTTTTTCTCTCTGCTGCCTTCTGTGTGATTCCCTCAATACTATCTAACCATTCACTGTTCCATTCATCAAATGTATTGTCTAGATTTTTTTCTCATATTGCATTTCGGTAATTTTTCATTTTAAAATCTCTTATTTCATATTTGTTTCTCTTTCATTTTTGTGTGCTTTCCTTTAAAAATACTTCTTTTTCAAACTGGGATTTATCACCCATATTTCTGTTTAAATATTTTCATATAATTAAAGTCTTTGTAAGAATCTGCTATAAAATTCAAGTAGAAAGTTTTTATATTCCAATGAATAGGGATTTTTTGGCTATCAATGCATTAGGTTATTTTCACGTGTTTTATTATCTTGTGTGGGTAGCTAGGAATTTGGGGGATTTTGACTCTCCCTCCCCACCATTCTTGGATCACTTCTTGCTTTGTAGCGTTATTTCAGTTGCCTCCATTCAACCCTACAGGCCCACAATAAAGAACCAAATCTTTAACAGAGTTTATGATTCTCCATCCTATGGTTATGTTAGAAGTTTAGCAGATGCAGACACACACACAGCTAATGATTTGGCTCAACTCTTGGTTCAGAGATTTTTCTGTCTTCTCATCTCCCTATGTTTGAAGCATCCCAGGATTTACAGACCCAGGCAGTGATTGATAGTATTTTATTTTATTTTATTATTTTATTTTTTTGTCTCCATTTACAAAGTTTTTGATAGAAGGGACCAAATTTCATTCCCTGGCTTTATGTAGTCAATATGGTTTAGAGTCACCATTTTACATGAAGCAGTTGTGGTGCCATTTACACTAGAGAAACTTATCCCCTGCCCATACTGCCTTCTTTATGTACCTAGAGCTCAGTAAGCCTGCAGCTTCAGCGTGGCTCATTGCTGCATGTTTTTATTCTATTTCTGGCACAGAGCTTTTTATCTTGTATTTGAGCCCAGCAGTGTCTTTTAGGTTTTCTTCTTCAATATTTCATCATTCATTACTATATGTTTAGAACAGAGAGTGTGCTCAAAGCATGGACTCCATGCTCCACCCTGATGTGAATGCCAGTAGCACTGAGTTTTTACAAAACTGTGTAGCTGCTCTATGGAATATTAGACCTACCAGTCCTTTAAGCAGATCATATTGACTACAAACATAAAGGTGTAATTATAAATTATGCAGCATGCAGAGAAGATAACAGAAACAAAATGCCTCTATCAATGAAAATACTTTATGTGGTACTGAGTTTGATTTTTCCAAGATATTCGACTTAATTTCCAGATGCAACTTAGCTGTACCTACAGATTTAGAAAGGCACTGGTTTTATTTTTCATAAAGGCATATCTATGCTAACATTTCAAAGCATAACTCTTTGACTTCTGGCATACGAAAACAGATTTTTCACACTACCACTTGTTAAGTAAAAACATCTCATATTCTTTTTTTTAATCCTGGACACTGTGCCTATATTTAATAATTGAAAGGAACGGCTCAAGGCACAAAACCTTAGGTCTATCAAAAAGGTTAGTGTTTTTTTTTTTTTTTTTTACTTTCTTGTTGGGCTTTGAAGTTTTTCTTCATGTATTATTTTTTTGCCTTGCAGTATTTGTCAGGTTCACATTGATGAACATTAGTTAAAGCAGAACCACTTTGATTAAACAGAGGAATATAGTATCAATATTGGCTTTTTCCTTTAAAATGATTTTGGTCATTGATTCTCCAATAATTTTGGGGAAAAATTAATATTTTGACTCCTTAGAATTTATATTGGGCTGTCATTGAATAAAATTCCCCATACCAGTAGCCACACTTGACAGTTTATGTATCTTTTGTGCATAGATTCATTAACAGAGTGCTATCATACTGTAATGTCATCATAACACTGTGTCCATTTACTAAGTCTTGGGATTGAACATACTGTTGAACACTATTCATCACAGCTTTGCAATGGACCCGAGAAGAGTGATTTAACTGTACATTTAGGTTACATTTTAAAGCTGTGATTACAGACGTAGAGCACAAGGAATCAAAGTATGAAACCTTAAGGGAAAGTTAAACTTCAGGAGATATTATATCAAGCTGGTCAAATCTCCAATGTTTAACCTGTTTTTGTAAGAGATCACTGAAATAGGACAATAAATTATATAAATTTTATGATAAAATGTATTTGTCCAGACACTGTCCACGGTAATTTAAGAAAAATGATATTCACTTAATGTCTATACAGTGATACTCAAAATTAAACCTGTGGGTTAGAGGGCAGTTCATTCAAGGCAGCTTTCCCAAATATGAACAAAAAATAAAATAATGAAAAATAAAATCACTTAAAAGGAAATGAAAACTACATACCAAACCAACCAGCAAAAATTCAGAATGAATTTGCCTTTTTTAAAAAATGCATGCCTTTTTATCCTATTCAGGTGATAGAAGTGGCATATAATATTGTGATTAAGGCAAAAACCAAGGAGAGAAACACTATGTTATCTGTTACTTTATTTAGAGTCCACAGCTTTAAAAAAAAACAGTATTCAGATAAATACAAGTCTCCATGCTACTGATACCCAAGAAAGATTTACTCCATAAATGCTCATAAACTGGACCCTTTCTGATGAAGTGAACAGCAATTTAAACAAAATTACTCCTTGTCAGGAAATGTTTTCTGTAAATGACCAAAATAAATATTTACATTTACAGCATTCTAATCATCTGGGTTGTTACTGAATAAGCTAACTCTATCTGGATAAAAGGTTACGTGTTTTTTTTTTTTTTTCTTTCCCCATGAAATATACTGAAGCAATGCTTTTTAGTGAATAAGATAGCAGAGGAAATAATAATGGAATATCTGAGGTTATATTGATTCTAATCTTCCCCTTAGTGAGATATTTTTTCTCAAAGTGAAGAATCATAGGTATCTTGAGATCTGCCTGCTTGGATTCTTCTGCTTGGAAGTGGGCTGAGGAAATTACCTGTGAACATGGCCAGGATTCTCCTCATGAATGTAATCTGGATATATACTAATACATAGAAATACAGTTTTACAAGGATATAAATAATATGATGAAAATAATTTTAGCCTAAATAATTTTAATCTGGATGATACTAACCAACTAACAGTTACAGTTAGTTTTAACTTTGTAACCTAATGGTAAATTTTCTAAGCCCATTAGGTTACAATGTTAACTAAGAAATAAAAACAGTAAATTAAAATATCAACTTATGCCCTCATTTTATTAAACTAATGAGTTATTCTTAAAACAAAATAAATATTATTTCACTTGAAAATTTCATCAAATATTGACTTGGAAAAAATTCTGAAAATGTTTCAATTTACATATTTAGCTCTTCCTCTTAAATTTGTTTATATACATTATTCTAATAATAGCTGTAGTTGAATTTGTAAAAAAATAAGCTTTTTGAGAAAGTAAGTGATAAATGAAAAAGTTAAAAATTAAAGTTTAAAGTAAATTAAAATTTAATTACAGATTAAATTTAAATGTAAACATAAAAATAATAAATAATTTGAAACATTACTTTAAAAGGTCAAGTCGAACATAATCTGTTTTTAAGTCATTAATCATTCACTAAGCACCTATTATGAGCTAGGCATAGGAATGGGTTATGTTATACTCTTTTTATTCTCTCCTCAATTTTTATTTATTTATTTTTGTGTCTTCTAATAGTATCTCTCCTCGACTTTACATTTTAGTATTACTATAATAATATGTTAAATATGTATATATATTATTTTTTAACCTCTCTCAAGATAAGCTGAGATGGTAAATATGTATTAAAATAAGAAAACAAATGATTAGAACTACAGAAACAGTTTTTCTAAAGACCTCAAAACAAAACAGTATTTTCCATTGATTATATACAGTCTAATACACATCAATTATTTTGCATAATTACTTAATATAGATTATGTTAAGATAGATCAATGCCACTAATTAAATTTGTGGAAGCAAAGGGAAATGCTATCCAAAATTAGACAAAAGGATAGTCTGAAGGTAAACACAGTTATATTTTAAGAAGCAGATTTTAAAACTGGAGTCGTATTTTAAAGAATCTCCATAATTCTTTAATCCTGCACATTGATATGTCCCTTGTAATTGACCTTTATCTTTGCTATAACCTCAGGTTTTGTATAATATCTCTCTCTATTCCTATTTGTATTCCATGATACCATGAGCTCTACTAGGTCAGGGGCCATGTCCTAATTGCTTTGTTTTTCCAAAATATAACAGAGGGTTGGCACTTGAATTATTAGATATAAATCTCATGTAAAGAAGTCTGAATTAATCATTGTGGTAAATAATCAACATTTCAACATCTGAAGTAGACGAGTGAGTTTGAGAAGGTAGAACCTCAGTTTCTCTTCCTGCCCAGATACTATAATATTTACTTTCCTAACCAGTCTTTTGCCCTTCTTCTTCTCCAAGTGTTCCTCTTCCTGGCTTCCAAATTTAATACCCTAAACTTCACTAGCATTAGTTTTATTAAAATAATCCCCTGTTTGTCAATCCTGTGTTCAAAAGCTTTTGCAATAAACTGATATCTTCTTAGCATAGTGCTTTCTATATTTTCAGTAAATCTTTCTTTCTCAACTACTCCTCCAAATCCTCTAGTACACCAAGCTGCTTGCTTTTCCAGCGACTGTCCATGTTTTCATGCCTTTATATTTGCTCCTTAATGGTGGAATATTGCCATCCTTCTTTCTCCTTCCCTTCCTTCAAATGACACTGCCTTGTTAGATGATGCCTTAGCTGTATGCCTCTGGCAGTTAGCTCTACCTCTTCTTGTTCCATTTACACCTTGTACAAGTTGCTGTTATAATACTTACCTCCAATTTCAACTAAAACTACTTTTGAGTAAGGTTTTTGTCTGTCTCTTTTGTTAAGCTCAACAGTGTAGAACTGCTAGTGACTTAGAGACAAATGCACGTTGAAGGCAGAATGCCAAGGAAAAAAATGATAAAGTTTAAAGTAAAAAAAATAACAAATTTTAAATAAAAATAAAATAAGAGGAAGTACACAGCTTTATCATAATACGACAGTGAAAACCATGAAAAAAAAAAGTCTGTGGCTTCTCATCTCTGCTGTTTTCCACATTGAATCACAGGTGCCATCCTGATTTTGTCCTTGCAGCTATAAATAGACAGGACTGTAACTTTTCAAAAATAGCCTCAGGAAACCCAGTCATTGAAGCAATAATTTTTCGATATTTACCTCCCAGTGCCCTTTAAAGTCTTTGAAATTAAGCATCTTATTCAACTTCCATTTGCGATTATTCATATAATTTACTGTTATATCAACCATCACCTCATTTCTGTTAGGGGTACTTTCATGAAGATTTGACTAATAAAATTCAAGGATAGAAGATATAAAGAAGAGTGCTTAAATAACATACTAGTTTATGTTGGTTTCAAAACAGGTCAATCTTTTCATGGCTTGAATATATTGAAGTTTGGATTTTCATGATATGGAATTCAAGGGATTGTCTTTTCAGCTATGATGCTATATACAGTAAATTTTTGTGGATTTTAGATGTTTACCTCTTTTCTAATACAATATTTATAAATGTCTTCCAAATATAAAGTTGTTTTAAACATTTCAACTTTATAGAGAATCAGTTTGCCATGATCACCCTGGCCTTGAATGTGGCGCTCAAGACATACAACCATGTATGTTACTACCAAGAAAAAAATTAAATACTTAGGTATAAAATCAACAAAATATGTGTAAGATCTACATGAGGAAAACTATAAAACTCTGATGAAATAAATGAAAGAAAATCTAAATAAGTAGAAAGAGATTCCATGCTTATGGACTTAAGGGCTCAATATTGTTAACATGTCAGTTCTTCCCAACTTGGTCTATATCAGACCCAATCTCACTCAAAATCCTGGCAAGGTTCATTATGGAGATCAACAAACTGATTCTAAGCTTAAAGGTATAGAAACATTTAAAAAATATCAGTGGTTGCCAGAGGTTTGGTGGGGGAGGGGAAAATGAATATGTGGCACACAGGGCATTTTTAGGATTGTGAAACAGTTCTGTATTATGGTGTAATGCTGGATTGATGACATTACTCATTTGTTGAAACCCATACAACTGTACCATACAAAGTGAAACCTAATGGAAACTATGAACTTCAGTTAATAATAATGTAACAGAATCATTTGATCAATTGTAATACATGTACCACACTAATGCAGGGTCTTAATAATAGGGGAAAATGTACTTGTAGGCATGTGGGTATATGGAAACTCTCTATACTTTCTGAGCAATTTTCTGCCCTAAATGCTCTTAAAAAGTCTATTGAAAAATATACCTTTATTAAACTGAATACACAAGTAGTGAATGGGATGAAATATTCATAATACATATATCCAACAAAATGTTTCATCCATATTATATAAACAACTCTTAGAAATGAATATCAAGGGGACAAATTACACAATAAAATGGGCAAAATAATTGAATAAGCATTTCACACAGAAAAATATACAAATGGCTAATAATTTCATGATTACTTATCATTACTCATCAAGGAAATTAAAACTAAAATCACAATTAGATACCACTACATACCTAATAGAGTGGTTAAAATCAAAAAGACTGACAATACCAAATATTGGCAAAGACACGAAACAATCTACATGTTGCCCCGGGGAGTATAAAGTGATAAAATAACATCCGAAATTTGTTTGACAATTTCTAATAAGAGTTAAGAACGCATCTATCCTATGAATCAGTAATTTTCCTGTTTTGCCCAAGAGATATGAAAATTTTAAGTCTATAAAAAGAAGTACTGGAAAAACCTAAAATGTCTATCAACAACAACATGGATTAAAACATTGTAACTTATTCATATATTGGAATACTATTCATTAATAAAAAGAAACCTTCTGTAGATACAAACAGTAAGGATTAACCTCAAAAACATAGCTCTAAGCAAGAGAAACTAGTCGAAAAATAGTACATACTTTTTTTTTTTTTTTTTCCGGTACGCGGGCCTCTCACTGTTGTGGCCTGTCCCACTGCGGAGCACAGGCTCTGGACGCGCAGGCTCCGCGGCCATGGCTCACGGACCCAGCCGCTCTGCGGCATGTAGGATCTTCCCGGACCGGGGCACGAACCCGTGTCCCCTGCATAATCGGCAGGCGGACTCTCAACCACTGCTCCACCAGGGAAGCCCCCAGTACATACTTTTTAATCTCATTTAAATCAAGCTGTAAAACAGGCAACAATTTCTCTATTAGAGAAAGATGTAAGAACAATGGTTGACTCATGGACTTGGCAGTGGAGGGTAAGAAGGAATTGTCTGAGGAGTGGAAAGAATATTTCTTGAGTGATGGAAATATTATGTCTTGACAGGAGTGTAGGTACATTTTTTGTGTGGTTTAGATGTACTAGCAATAGCTGTACATTTTATTACATGTAATTTATCCTTCAGTGAAGAATATTTTTTAAAAGTGCAAGAGAAGAATTAAAATTTGTGAATAGTGGCAGTAACGAGTAATTCTGCATAATAAACAAGGCTGAGGATTATAGAGGTAGGATCTCCGTAGAGTTTTGCTTACTGAGAAATGTCATAAGCAGGATACAGCTCCTAGCCCTTACCTAGGGATATAGATTGAGACAGAATACATTCTCAGCAATTTGCCACTTACTAATTATGGGACCTTGGGGAAATAACATAATCTCTCTAATCACAAATTTCCTAGTTTATAAAATAGAAATAAGTGCCAAGATTTTGAGTATTTATTAAGATTATATAGTTAATGAGCTTAGCATAGGATTTGTACATAGTAAATGCTCAGGAAAAGTGTCAACTACTCTGACTACTACTCTTCAGGCATAGCACTGTGGTAACCTAGTTATAAAGGTGATGTTAAAGTAAGTACCTCCCATGCACTAATTTGCAACTATAAGTGTCATATAGAGTATTAATGCAATAGAAATTACAAATTGTTTTATCCTCTAAGTATTACTATTACGTGACAGCATCATTAAAATAGAAAAGAGAGAGAAAAGTTATTTTCCTCTTTTCAAACAAATCTGCTGTCACAACAATGATAAAGTAGAACATGTTAAGCAGTCTCCATCATTCAGACTAAACATGAGAAAAACAAAACCAAGACATTAATTATTTGAGTCATAAAATTTTTAAATGAAGAATGTATTTGTAACTTTGGCAAATTAGGTATTTACAAGTTTAAGTCATTAGAGATGACACCTTAACGAATGGATAAATTTGCTGGCAATTACCACATTAGCCTTTTGACTAAATGGTTATATGAGATTTCACATAAGATGATTTAAGCATAGCCTCATTGACCCTATGTTTCTGTTTTGTTTTTGGTGTTTCCTTAGAATTCAACTTTAAAATCAGCTTAAGAGTAAACTTCAGTTACTCCTAGACCTTACTCCAATTATATAAATTGACAAAAAATTATTATCTGCTAAGTGTCAGGTGTTAAAAGACTCATAATCAGCAGAAAAGAGATTTAACTCCCACACTGTCCCAAATTTTATATTCCGGAGAAAGCAGTGCTGATGTTTCTTGTCTTCAGATTTGTTATGGCTAAAGAAAGTTTAAGAGGTCAGCCATGATTTCTATGCAAGCTACACACACACACACACACACACACACACACACACACACACACGTTTACATACACACTGGTAGCAATTCCATTTCCTATATTTGGCAGATATTTGAAGGAAATATGTAGAAATCTCCCTCCAGGTATAACCACAACAAACACTGTCTTATTCTACCAAGAACTTTGTTGCATTTGTGCCATAGTGATGGTCTTCACTTTGTCTGCATTAAGTTTTCTTTCCACGCCATCTAATCCACTCTTCAGCTCAGCCTAACTTCTCCTTCCGTGAATTCTTAAATTCTCTCATCCTTCACCAAATAATGTATATTTCTTATCTCTGTCTTCCTGTTTCACTTACTTTGTGTCTTTCCTGTTTCATTTGCTTTGTATCTCACATACCACTTTTCAAATACTACCTTACACTATGGTCGTTTCCTACGTATTTTTAAGAGGTGCGTTCTCATTAAATCTCTCTTGATTAAATTGTAGACTCATGCACATCAAACTGCTGTTATTGCTATTTACAAATAAAGTGCCACTATGCTTCATCACTTGAAACCTACTTTAGTTTATCCTTAATATGTTTCTTTTATGTTCCCTACTTAAACCACTTTTAATGTAAACTATATTAAAAACAAAACACCATGTACCTTATACTCACAAAATTCCATTTATTTATAAGTTCAAATAATCACAGAAAGAAAAGAAAATTTGAAATGTTAAAAGTTAATGTTCTTTTATCCTTGAACTAGAGGTCTCAACCCTGTTCTCCAAGTGTAAAAGCATTTTACAAAATTAATTTATACTAAGAGCTAAAGGTCATTTTCAAGAAACCTCAGAGAATTAGTACCAAATAAGTTATATGGATTTCAGTGATTGCCACAAGAAAAGTCAATTTCCAGTGCTAATATCTAGGAATTTAATTTGATCACTCTTACTAGTATAATTAGAAGTAATATTGCTTGGAGGCAAGTAGCTTAATCTATGAAGGAAAAAGAGAAATTTAAATCCACATAAATTTACTTACCAGTATTCTACGTAAATGTCATACTTTGTATTTTTTCCTGAGGTTACAGATAATCATGAAAATATTAGTCAGATATCTATGCCTCTAAACTCAAGAAATGATAGAAAGAAGTGGGGGGCTTCCCTGGTGGCTCAGTGGTTGAGAGTCCGCCTGCCGATGCAGGGGACACGGGTTCGTGCCCCAGTCCGGGAAGATGCCACATGCCGCGGAGCGGCTGGGCCCGTGAGCCATGGCCACTGAGCCTGCACGTCCAGAGCCTGTGCTCCGCAATGAGAGAGGCCACAGCAGTGAGAGGCCCGCGTACCGCAAAAAAAAAAAAAAAAAAAAAGAAGTGGGCAGGGGTTTGGGACTTGCTAGGTGGTCCAACATTATAAGAGTGTTTTAATTGGTGTGTATGCCCAGATGATAGACATATGATATAAGAGAAGGAACAATGCAATTTAAAGAAAAATCTACCTACCAACAGGTGACATGTAGCAAATTGTTCATCCCCTCTAAGCCTTATTTCCTTATGTATAAAATGGGGACATCTGTGGCTTTTCTCACAGGATTATTGTGGTAAGGATCTCACTGTAGATGTGGGGCATGTTTTGGCTACTGCCTACTGCCTTCAAAACCTGAAAATGAGTCAGAGGAATGTCTAACTTTTGGCAAATAACTTTTTGGCTAGCTTTACTCAAATTTTCAGAGGTCAAACTGGGAGACGGAAACCTATATCAGGCTCCGTTACTCTTAGCTCTCAATTTAAGGAATCAAATAATTATTGCTTGAGCTCACCTGCTATTTGATCCTTAATAAATAATTCCCAGCTCAGTCCATCATGCAGGGAAGAGGAACTTAGGTATCCATATGAAGAGAACAGATTGCCAGGGTTTGAGTCCCTTCTCTACCACTTACCCTCTAGTGATCATGAGACCTTTCTTTGTCTCGGTTTTATGATACAAAATATCAGTACCTGCTTCATTGAGTTGGTATGAAGCTTCAAGAGCTAATGCTGTATGTTTAAAGCACTTAGAGCAGGGTCTGACAAGTCCCTTTCATTTAGTCACAATTTTATGGGTTAACTTGGAAGCTCTTCCATACTGAACTGGACTAGCTCCTCACCACAGTCAGTTAGTGAAATGACTGGGGCTGTTGTCTAGAATGTCCTCACTTAAACTCTGAGTCTTGTTGATCTCTGGGGCCTCAGGTGGTTAGGCTTGTTCCATGTGGTCTCATCCTCCAGTAGGCTAGCTCAGGCTTCTTCATGTGTTGGTAGGAAGATTTCCAGCACATGAAGGAATCTTAAAGTGAAAGTGCTTTTTGAAACTCCTTGCATCATGCTTGCTACTATCCTCTTGGCTTAAGCAAGGCTTAAGAATATTCCAGATCCAAGTGGGTAGAGAAAGGCTCTACTTCTTGGGAGGAGGCAAAGCAATGTGTCTGATTTTACAGTCTACCACACTATATGCATACACACACACATGCACACATATATGTTTTATATATCCTATGCGTATGTCAACCCCATCCACTATTTTTACGCATGTATGTTTGCATATATATGTGTGTATATATAAATATATTTATTTGTAAACATACGTAAGTTATGACTAAAATATAAACAAACAAATGCCCTTCCTGGGCAACAGAAAAAGCATCTTTGTATATATATCAGAAATCAAATGAATATAAGTATAAACAGAGAGAAATAAATCAAGACATGGTGTGCTACTGCATAACTTATATCAACAAGTCACATCACTATTTTCCATTGGTGAGATTTAAAAGCTCCACTATATGGTAGTGTTTTATATTCGGTTGCATAATAAATTATCACCAATATAATGTGTTGCCAGCCTGCTCTGTGTATACAGGGTCCTAGTCTAGGCACTAAAGATTCGAAAAAAAAAGTTTAAGTAATTTAAGATCTGGTGGAGGTAAACCTGCAGATACATATTTGAAATTTACCTAAACAAATTCTAAATAAGCATAGATCTTGAACAGAAATAGAAGAGCAAAATTAGCTGGAGAGATTCAGGGAAGAAGATACCTGGGGAAATTGTGTGATGAGTTTCTTATGTCAAGAACAGTACATAGTTGAGCAGAAGGACGGAGTGTGGAAGTAGTGTGAGGTAAGTTTGTTGAAGAAAATAGGAAGAATATAGAAAAAGAGCAACTATGACCCTGAACTAGGGAGTTTACATTTAATGTCCTAAGCAAAGGGAAGTTATTGAATGTCTTTAGGAAAGACATAGTCCAATGTGATATTCACACTGCAGGTGACTTCACTAATTAGTAAGCCTCTTAAACAGTTCAGGAATATAAACTTGAACTTTAATACACCTATTTTAGGGGGCTTAAATTAACCTACTTTTTTTTTTTAAATATTAATGTATTTTTTTAATGAATTTCTATTTATTTATTTATTTATTTATTTTTGGCCGCGTTGGGTCTTCGTTTCTGTGCGAGGGCTTTCTCCAGTTGCGGCAAGCAGCGGCCACTCTTCATCGCGGTGCGCGGGCCTCTCTTGTTGCGGAGCACAGGCTCCAGACACACAGGCTCAGTAGTTGTGGCTCACGGGCCTAGTTGCTCCGCGGCATATGGGATCTTCCCAGACCAGGGCTCGAACCTGTGTCCCCTGCATTGGCAGGCAGATTCTCAACCACTGCGCCACCAGGGAAGCCCTAACCTACTTTTAATAGTTTTAAACTTTTACAAAACATATCACCAGATATTTAAGTACAAATAAGTCTAATTTCCTTTCCCAGTAATATATACTGTAAGTAGATTAAGAAATAATTAATGTAGACAAGATTCCTGAAAAGTATTTCATCAAACATAAATGTGTAAAAATTATCATCAAAGTAATTAAAATTGGGCATTAATATTTTCTTGAGTTTTTCCATGATTCCTTGGAGGTATAGAATTAGTATTACAAGGCCCAGTGCCTCGTTTTTTGGGTTTTTTTGAATTTTATTTTATTTATTTTTTTATACAGCAGGTCCTTATTAGTCATCAATTTTATACACATCAGTATATACATGTTAATCCCAATCACCCAATTCATCTCACTACCACCACCACCACCCCCCGCTGCTTTCCCCCCTTGGTGTCCATACATTTCTTCTCTACATCTGTGTCTCAATTGCTGCCCTGCAAATGGTTCATCTGTACCATTTTTCTAGGTTCCATATATGTGCGTTAATATACGATATTTGTTTTTCTCTTTCTGACTTACTTCACTCTGTATGACAGTCTATAGATCCATCCACATCTCAACAAATGACTCAATTTCATTCCTTTTTATGGCTGAGTAATATTCCATTGTATATATGTACCACAACTTCTTTATCCGTTCGTCTGTCGATGGGCATTTAAGTTGCTTTCATGACCTGGCTATTGTAAATAGTGCTGCAATGAACACTGGGGTGCATGTGTCTTTTCGAATTATGATTTTCTCTGGGTATATGCCCAGTAGTGGGATTGCTGGATCATATGGTAATTCTATTTTTAGTTTTTTAAGGAACCTCCATACTGTTCTCCATAGTGGGTGTATCAATTTACATTCTCACCAACAGTGCAGGAGGGTTCCCTTTTCTCCACACCCTCTCCAGCATTTGTTGTTTGTAGATTTTCTGATGATGCCCATTTTAACTGGTGTGAGGTGATACCTCATTGTAGTTTTGATTTGCATTTCTCTAATAATTAGTGATGTTGAGCAGCTTTTCATGTGCTTCTTGGCCATCCATATGTCTTCTTTGGAGAAATGTCTATTTAGGTCTTCTGCCCATTTTTGGATTGGGTTGTTTGTTTCTTTAATATTGAGCTGCATGATCTGTTTATATATTTTGGAGATTAATCCTTTGTCCGTTGATTCGTTTGCAAATATTTTCTCCCATGCTGAGTAGTTTGTTTATGGTTTCCTTTGCTGTGCAAAAGCTTTGAAGTGTCATTAGGTCCCATTTGTTTATTTTTGTTTTTATTTCCATTACTCTAGGAGGTGGATCAAAAAAGATCTTGCTGTGATTTATGTCAAAGAATGTTTTTCCTTTGTCTCTTAAGAGCTGTCTCTTGGTAACACAATGTTAAATGTAATTTTTCCTATTGTCTTAGAGTTTCTATGCCTTTGGGAGTGGTTCCAGTGAGCCAGAAGACTCACTTGGGCACTAGATGGTAAGCAGAACATGGTAAGACCCTGTAGAACTAGTTACTTATCCAACTCTAGCCTAAATGAGGAGAGAAGGGAATGATGGTAAAAAGAACTACAAATTGGGAATTTATTTGGAGAGAGAGCTACTAATTCTCTCTGCCACCAAACCATGTGAAGTAAAAATCAGAGACCCACTTAGAGATGTTAGGTGTGTTTTTTGGATTTTTAAGGCTACAAGAAGTACTTTCTGATCCAAGCCTGAAAGAGTCTATAGGTTTGAATGGTCTGTGGCAGCAGAGTGAAGCAAACGGCATGGGGAATGGACAGAACTTAAATTCCACGAAGCAGTTTCCTGTGGGCCAGATTTTGACCTTGTGGAAGGGAGCATGGACTCTCTTCGAGAAAGAGTGTGCATGGAGTAGACAGCCAGAAGCTAGACATTGAGAGGGCAAGTCTCAAAAGTCTACTTGGAAGATGCCTCATCTTCATCAGGGAAATACAGGAAAAGTGGTCTCCAATCATGGTTATTATTTTGGAAGAAATCTGAAAATATCCTTTGGTAGACAGAACTGCCATTACTTCGGCATTTGACATAAAGGTGGTCCTGATGTTAAATTACAATTATGTTGGCCACATAACATCATGCTTGTTTCCTAGAACTAATCACCATTTCCCTAAGTCTGGGAATAGATATAAACATCAACTAGACTGTAGAAGAGGAGGTAAAGCAAACAGAAGAAGGAAGCTGAATGTGAAGTACATGAAAGCTTATTTGATAGTTTCAGGTCAAAGCTGCCTGGAAATGCAATAGCTTTGATTCAAATGAGAGAATAAAGTTTTGTCATTAGACCAAACAGGACTTGCAAATACTAGAATGTGATTATGAAACCTTTGGGATTTACTCAGTGTTTTATACAATGATAGGGAAAAACAATTCAACACAGCAGTTCGAAGGCATACAGGTAAGAGTGGGTGAAATTGTTTTACACGTGAACTCACTAAATCTAGCTCATTTAATAAATTACACCCTAGTTCATTTAATTTTAGGTATGTAAACTTTAATCTTCTCAAGGTACAGGAACTATTTTAATGGATTGGGATGGAATATATTGATATGATATGACCTAAACACATTAAAAAAAAAAACCCTGATATCCAGTAAAATGTAGTGATATTAGAGCTGAAACAATATGTGAATGAAAGATTTTGCCTGCCATATCAGTAAACAAAGCATATTGTAGCCATCCAGCCACTTCCCCTGTGCCTGACAATGAGCCCTGACAGTGAGCCCTGAGAGAACTCAGGGTGGAGACAAACAGGCTGCCTGCTTCCAAGCCCTCAGTCACTGCAGCCACCCTTCAGTGGTACACCCGGAGGGGACGCAGGATGGGAAAGCACAGAATACTGGCCCTAGATAGCTGAGGCACATATCAAAGGAATGATTTCAACGAGCCCAGAGTTTTGCATCTTCCCATACAGAGAAAAGTGCTAAGTTCATTAACTTGAGATGTCTGATTTTCTTTAATTAACAGTAATCGGTTGACGTTCCGACTACCTGGTCTTTGTTGCAAAAACTCCTATATATGCTGGCTCCTCCTTGCCTCTTTGGAGCAGTCCCTCAGGGTTACCTGAGAGGCTGTCTTCTGGGACTATGTCCTCAGTTTTGTCCACCAAATAAAACATCGTTCTCAACTTTTAGGTTCTGTACTTTTTTTTCAGTCTACAAATAAAATATTTCAACATGGATTGAATTTGAATTCTGCCAAGATACAGATTAAGAAGACAACTGTTAGGTTTATTATTTTAAATGCAAACAATTTTTTTTTTGGCAAGGAAGATTGTCTTTAGATATGATCCTAACATGTTTGGAATCTGTTAAAGTACATCAGCCAAGCCATACTTAATGGACAGTTATTATTATCAGGAAAACCAACCTCCTCTGACAAATACAGCTTAAAATTTGGGATGAACAAGTTTTTTTGAAACATTACGACAAGTATTCCTGTTCCAAACATTCATAGATTAGAAGTCAGCAGTTCTAACAATATTTAAACTTTTTTTTTTTTTGTGGTACATGGGCCTCTCACTGTTGTGGCCTCTCCCATTGCAGAGCACAGGCTCCGGACGCGCAGGCTCAGCGGCCATGGCTCACGGGCCCAGCCGCTCCGTGGCACGTGGGATCCTCCCGGACCGGGGCACGAACCCGTGTTCCCTGCATCGGCAGGCAGACTCTCAACCGCTGCACCACCAGGGAAGCCCCAAACTTTTTTTAATTTGTAGGAAGAAAATTCTTTGCCTCCCTTGGTATGCAAATTTAGGCAGAACCTGAACTTGTCACAGAACCTGTGACAAATTACAGAACATGTGAAGCTTTAACTAAAATATGTTGGCAATAGATATGTGACTATTCACTCATTTCCTTCTTTATCTTTCTAAACAAAGGCTAATAGCTAGTTCAGAGTTTTTAATCAGGTCAAAATGAAACCTCAGGACACAATTTTTTTAAAATTTTATTTATTTATTTTTATATAGCAGGTTCTTATTAGTTATCTGTTTCATACATATTAGTGTATATATGTCAATCCCAGCAGGACACACAATTTTATTTCACAAATTTTCTGTGTTTTTCTCCAGCAATATTAAACTGATCAGTGGCAGAGACAGAACAGGAGGGTAGTTGTTTTTCACCATAATTGAGGTGTTTCCAGGCTAGTGTCACAGAGGTGGGGGGCAATCATAAAGACTAAGGGAGTTTGTAAAGGTGTTGTTATAATGAAGACCCATGAAACAGTAGCTGTGTAGGCAAGAAATGAACAGATTACAGTGAATGACAGTTTATGGATTAGGGCTATCAGCCAATTTTATAAAAGGTTTTAACAGAAGTGTTAAGGTAGATTAACTGGAAGAGTAGGGGTTATATGACTGGGTTTTGGTCACATGGTGTTCTGAACATTTAGGGCTTTTGGATCCCATAGATTTCTTGGTCAAATAGGTGTTTTGGCCACATTAGGGAAGTAAACATATAATGGGGCTGGTTATATGAAATTATGCTTTGCACCATGAGGCTAAATATCCCACATGACCCAAAACAGGATGATAATTGTTTCCGTCACTCTTACCTTTACCTTTCACAGTGTATCCAGTTTACCTTATGTAGTAGCAGAAATCTTGGCAAGACTGTCACCTAGGGTAACGTGGAAAATGAAAACTGTATTTAAGAAACTAGTGGAATTTGCTAAGGATATTTCCATGTTGAGTTTTTAAAGGTTCAACAGGTTTCTTTTAGCTCTGTATGATAAGATACAACTAGACATCAGCTAAAAAGGTATTGTTCAATTTTAAAGCAAACTTTAGAAAAAAGTATTTAGGAGACAAGACTTACTAAAGTTTTGAAAAATAAAACCAAAAAACTATTCACAATCTCTTCGGAATGCAAAAGATTTCAAAATAGTAAAGGGGCTCAGGGCAAATGTCAAATCTACAATATTGTCAGGAAAATGTGGCTTCAGAGTAAAAATGAAGCAAGGGTGTAATTGAAAATCTCTTTGTTAGACCCCCCCAGAAAATTTAAAGTGATTCCTTTTGGACTCTTTCAGAAGGCAAAAGGTCTTTTAAGTTTATTTGATGTGTGCTTCAGAGACACTCTTTGTTAAAAAATAGCCTTCTGTTAATTCTTAAGGGTGTTGTTCCACAACTGTCTCATAGGAAGCCCAAGATTGAGTGAATTTATCATAAAGTGATTTGTGGATCTGGTTTTCTTTTAATGAAGTGGATTTATAAATTGATACATAAGAAACCCAGAATTTTTTAAAAGAATTTTGTCAGCTTGGACTAAAAGTGACAAAGGCTGTATGAAACATGGAGGTCTTTAGAACCGGCAACATATATCCAGTTAGACACCAGAGTTGCTGTGGAGTCATGACTGCTCTGTACCTTTCATTTCCCCCTTTCTATGTCAATGTGTATTGTAATATTTCCAAGTTGGGGGTTACCTCAAAGTCACCTGCACATCTTTTGATGACAGGTCAGAAGAAACCTTTAAGCTTCTGCCTTGTGTTTTTCTGAATGCTCTCTGCATGTTCCATTAAGAACTCAGGTGTCAGGCTCTAAGGAATCCAAGCCACATGGAGAGACCACAGGTCAGCTGAGGTCTTTGGGTTATCCCAGCCTGAGCACAGATATATTAGTTAAGAAGCTTCCACATTATGTCAGGCCCCATTCATTTGTGTCATCCCAGTTGTTTATTTCTCCCAAGTGAGGCTTCAGTCATCATGGAGCAGAGGTAAGCCACCCTATTATACCCTTTCTAAATTTCTCACTCATGGAATTCGTAAGCTGAATGAGTGTTGTGTTTTACCACAAAGTTTGGAAACATTCATAACATAGCATCTGATAACTAAAGCACTGGAAAGTTACGATTGATTTTTAAATTTTTTCAACATTTTAACAATTCCTATTTGATATTATGTTCATTCGTTGGAGTATTATTCCAAGAGAAGAGGGTCTTGAAACGAATCACTGACAAACTGAAGCTAAAGTGTGACAGAAAATAACCACATAGGAAGCCAAGAAAGAAAAACTAGAATTGGCAAAAAAAAAAATAGTTGAACCGCAAGAATATATAGGTTAAGGACTTAGAGGAGCAGTGCAAGCTGTCTTCAAATATGTGAAGGGCTGTCATGTGGAAGGCGGATTAGACTTGTACTGTAGAGCTCTAGAGAGCAGAACTAATACCTCACATTGGTAGGTCCAGGGAAGCAGATTTTATACTTAATAAGAGGAAGCAATTTTCAGTAATCAGAACAATAAATTTGTGAGCTAGTTTTTGAGGTAGTAAACTTCTATAATTTTCTTTGAGGAAAGCCTAGGTATGTCAGTGATGGTATATAATTTTCTAGAGAAAATTCTTGTTTTGTGGAGAACATTGAAGTAGTTGTTCTAAGATATTCCAACCATAAGGTTGTACCGGAGTCTATGATATACCCTAGATTTTTATAGTAATCTGTATCAAAATTTAGGTTTGTGGGACGGTTAGAAGACAAAGGAAACTGGTATATACAGGTTTTCAGTGATTTGCACTTTCAAGGCCAACAAATACCTAGTAATTACACAGTACTCAATAACAAGTTTAGGAAAAAAATGTGTTGACTAGATTAGGGAAATATCTAAGGTACCTATGCATAAAGGCATAGGTGACCCTAAGGTTGATGCTATTTTATTTTACATATAATTCCATTTTACATATTCATTTAAATATTCTTTTGTATGTACTGCCTCGTTCTTCCAAAGATTTGATGGAGCCTCCATCAAACAACATTATAAAACAGAAAAGAAAGTAAAAGCAGAATCTGAGTAATTTAGGTGAAACAGAGGATAAGAACTATAGGAAAGTTAATATGCAGATATTCAGGATATAACATCTTACACTAATTATAGGTAAATAGGAATGTAAGGTAATAGGAAGTGATCAAAAGAAAAAGTACGTCATAATTATCATCATCATCACATTATTATTTCTATTACCATTTTCTTCGAAGTGGCAGTCATTTAGTCTTATATCACAATCCTAAGCATATGATATCCATTATCTCATTGAACCTTCAACTGATTTTATAAAGAAGGGAACTAAGGTCTAGAGAAAAGTATGGCATACTTAAGGCTACCTGGTTAAGTGGATTAATTGGGAATTGAACCCAGATCTTTTATAATGACGGAGCTCAGTTTATTATGCTATGCAGTCTGTTGGTATAGATGAGATCTGTACTTTTTATGGTAGACATTTTAGCCATGAAAAGCAGGCCTCCAAATAATAGGCCCCTTTGGAGTCCTCTATCATAAGGCCTCCAAAGACCTTCACTATTCTAGTTCACATTTTCTGAAATTTCACAGTTAGGTACTTCCTTTAGTTCTTGATTCACCAGAGAATGCAAGTATTCTTCATTTATCTGCAAATAACATTAAGAGGGATTAGCTAATACATTTGGCTAATAGATTAGATACAGTATAGACTTAACAATTCAGGGAGTGGCAAAAATGTGGTTATTGTGGAGTTGTCAAAAAGGAAGAAAAGTTGGGACTTCCCTGGTGGTGCAGTGGTTAAGAATCCGCCTGCCAATGCAGGGGACACGGGTTCAACCCCTGATCTCAGAAGATCCCACATGGCACAGAGCAACTAAGCCTGTGCACCACAGCTACCAAGCCTATGCTCTGGAGCCTGCGAGCCACAACTACTGAGCCTGTGAGCCACAACTACTGAAGCCCACAGGCCTAGAGCCCGTGCTCTGCAACAAGAGAAGCCACTGCAATGAGAAGCCGGTGCACCACAACAAAGAGTAGCCCCCGCTCGTCTCAACTAGAGAAAGCCCTCGCGCAGCAACGAAGACCCAACGCAGCCAAATTTATTTATTTTATAATAAATAAATAAATTTATAAAAAGAAAATGAAGAAAAGTCGTGAAATCCAAGAGGAAAGAAAGGCTGCCTAGGACAGATATCACCTATTTAATATTATTTCCCACGTAAAAGACACGCAATTCATCTTTTAAGGAGGTGAGGAATATAGGATTGTTTACTTTAATATGGAAAACATTAATCTTCGGGGCTAACAAGTTGGCCACAAATGTTACCTACACAGTAGGCAGGTGAATTTGCACCTTAGTGAAAGGTGGATATTGCTGGAAAAAAAGGAGACAAATATAGCTGATATTGAGATAGATAAATATTTTTGAACTTATAGAAAGAGTCAAGGTAAATAGAAGTTTTCTGAATTTAAGATGGGAATTGATCAAGTCTTCATCACAATATTTTAGGGAGGACTGAAGAGCATGTGAAGAAATTTAGGCAGGAGGTAAGAAAGTCAGATGGGGATGCTGGAGCTGGAGCGAGAAATCATTTGTAATATTTTGGTTTTGCTTGAAAGTTTTCTGAAATAGTTTATATTGTTCACAACAAAATTCTCTTAGTTGGAAAGAAATGAGAGTAAATCATATGCTTTTGTTAGTTTGGTATGACACTACTGATACCAGAAATTTTATGTGAGGATGCTGACAGCTTATATAAAGGCCAGGAGTCATGAGGTTCAGGCTATTAGATTTAGTCAGAAATGATATGTGGAAGGAAGGTCTTTATGTGATTCACCTAGTACATTGTACATTCACCTAGTACATAAATTATAATTTGGATATTTTTCATAGTCTAGACAAATAATCCCCCTTATGCAAATTAATTATTAAATCCATAATAGTTTAAAATTTAAAGAGCTAAATGTTCTAAGTAGCTTTATCTAAGAAAGGAACTAAGATTCAAAAGTATTTAGTCAGATATTTTTCTACCTTGTTTCTCTTGTTAACACCCTCATTGCTGTTGTTGTTGTTGTTTTACCAAAGCAATTATAGAATGCATATATATTTATAGAACTGGTCTACTTTGGTAGATATAATTTTTAGGATCTCACAACTTTATACCAATACCTCCACCAGTAAGAATAACTCAGATTTACTTATTTTCAGGCACTGTGATATCTGCTTTACGTTAATTCTCTCTTTAGTTCTCACAACAGTTCTGTAAGGTATTTACTATTGACATATACCATATTGGAGATGAGATAATTAAAGAAATGAAACTGTAAATAATAAAAACTTTTAATAATTAAATTGGCTTTGGAAAGATTGTTTCTCTTAAATGAATTGACAGATAGGCCTAAATCACCATAGTCAGCTACATTTTTCTCAATATAGAAAAATGTGAAAATACACTTACTTAATGAGACCTTTAATTTTTATATATTGATAGAGTGGTTTAAGATTGATCATCTATTTCTTTGATCCAAGGTAGTTTGTAAATCTCATTTTTAGAGAATATGTACAGGTCCTGAGGTCTTTTGGCAGAAGATAATTATAAACATTATCTTTGGTATCTAGCTCATATAGCACACATCACTCAATTATTTGACATCCTTAAATCTTCACAAAAACTTTTGACTAAAGTGCATTTAATTAAATGAATTAGAAAAATACAGTTAGTGCATCAATTATTCAGTGGGTAAGCTAAAAATAAGCAGTGAAAATTCCAGGTATAATTTAGTCTAAACTTTCATTCACCACAACAGTGACTACTAAGGCTTTATCCAAATCCTTGGATGGATGTAAGATGTAGATGTACTCACTCCTAGGTCTTCCCAAGTTTCTAGAGATCCCACAGGTGAGTGTAGAATATTTGAAGTACTCAATAGGGTGGCCGGTTAGCTCAGTTGGTTAGAGCGTGAAGTACTCAATAAATCTTTCTTTCTTTCTTGCCCTGGTTCCAGAATCCATTTATCTGCTTTGAAGGCTTACTATAGACAATAAGAGTAACTGATATTTATTGTTAATAATGTATCAGGTAAAATACAAAACATTTTATTTGTAATTATTATTTAATAATTCACAATAAGCCAGAAAATATTACAAAGAAGCATTATAATGCCATCTTCTCTTTACAGAAGTTATGTAATTTGCTAGCAGCCAGTGACAGAACAAGCTCATCAAGCTTTCTTTGATTCTAGGGCCCAGACAACCATTTAATGCAGCTTCCCAGTCATGGTGTTGTCACAGTTGCTCATTTTTCTGATTTCCATTTAGTCCACTTGAGAATAAATTTCTGTCATATTAGTAGTGGCTTCTGTGGCCTCTCCTTGCCTCAGTTTCCCAATAGTACTGTCTAGTGTATTCCTGTAAAAATCTTGAAGCATTTAGTTTACTAAGCAAAAAATGAATTAACTATACTCCAAAAAATCTTAGAACCAAGATAAGTCAGTTGGTAGAGTGCTCCATTTTCAGATAATATTCAACTTAACTTTAAGCCTGATACTGTTATTCAAAATCTGCAAGCTGTGTTTTTAGATAAAATTAATGTTTCCCAAACTGACAGTGGCTTTAATGGAAATAATAATAAATGCACCATTTCCAAATGTGCTGGCACTGTACCAGTGGAAGACGAGGCGGAGTAAAACTGTTTCTTGTCACATCCTTTATGAAGAAAAATGCTCACAACTTCAAAACAGTCTTCATAGTCTATATTTTGTAAATGTGACCAAAATATATCTTTTTTTTTAAGAAGTAGAGCAATGTGATGTGAAATGAAGAAAACCTTTTTGAAAAGGGATTATATTTCTTGATTAGATTGTGATGGAAAAATAGACACTAATAAATAAGCACCTAGTAATTCTTTTCAGTATGTTAAATTACGTTTGGGAATAAAAATTGTTCCTAGGCCGAGTAGACCATGGAAATTTTGGTCAATTAGCTTTGCAAAGAGTTTTCTAAAACTATATATCCTACATAGCTTTCAATAGGCTTGAAAAAAATAGCTATTGTAATTTACCTTCTATATTTTCATTCTTTGCCTCCTTCAAGCAAATAAATGTAATATATAAAAAAAGAATTTTGTAAAAATCTAGAGTAAACAAAAACCGTAACATTATATTAGTACATGTACAATCTACCTTTAAATGTTCCCTTACGTTTTTAAAAACCATGTTCTGATTAGTATTGCTTTGATTTTTACCTAGAGACAAAGTAATTACATTTACATTATATTAATTTTATATGCATATGTTATGTAAGGTAATTGTCTATATTACTTCTTGAGTGTGTGTGTATGTGTGTTTAGAATATTCAAATCTAGGATTAAATCTTGGGAATCATCCTAGTGTTATTACATTTCTACATTCCAACAAAATATTTTAAAAGAGTGGCCCAATTCTCTTATAACAGCTCTTACTGTTGCTCCCTTGTCTCATTGTCACCTGGTTTCTTCTCCTAGACCTCTGTTGAATTGATTATTTTAAGTTAATTTCTTATTGGCTGGATCTAATTGCCTCTCGTCCTTTTTGAAATCATCTGATCAAGTCCCCTCTTGAAATTGACCTCCAGTACCTTCCACACCACTACAGATTTCTATTTCCCTTTCTATATTTTTCTTCCCTGGTTGCCTTCTCCTACTGCTTCAATGATGCTATTTCCAATATTTTAATTTTAGCCACTTTTTAAAACATTTGCACATGTTTGGGGGGTTATTGGGCTCTTTCATGACTTCAAGAAACATTTATATGCTACTGATTCTCACATAGCCATACTAACCACCCTCCTATGTCCTTATCTACATGTCTATTGCCCTCAGTCTACTTGGGCATTAACTGGACCTCAAAACACCTATGGCCTTTCAGTGCATCCTACATTGACAGAAAGTATAGAAAAATTGGAGTTCCAAAAGATAGTGTTCTTAAATGGCACTGGTTAAACATTTTAGCACTGGTAATTTTATAAAAGCATATTATCCTGTGCATACATGTGCCATACTCCTGGTGTAGGAAGAGGCCTATGGAAATAAAAATCCAGAAACTTAAGCTTAATTTGCTTCATCATATATCTGCCTCTGCCTCTCCTTTTCTTTTCTTTTCTTTTTTTAAAATTTATTTTATTGAAGTATAGTTGATTTACAATGTTGTATTAATTTCTGCTGTACAGCAAAGTGATTCAGATATATATATATATATATGTTCTTTTTCATATTATTTTCCATTATGTTTATTACAGTATATTGAATATAGTTCCCTGTGCTATAGAGTAGGACCTGGCTGTTTATCCATTCTATATGTAATAGTTTGCATCTGCTAATCCCAAACTCCCAATACATCCCTCCCCCACCCCCTTCCCCCTTGCCCACCACAAGTCTGTCCTCTATATCTGAGAGTCTGTTTCTCTTTCGTAGATAAGTTCATTTGTGTCATATATTAGATTCCACATATAAGTGATATCATATGGTATTTGTCTCTTTCTGACTTACTTCACTTAACATAATAATCTCTATATCCATCCATGTTGCTGCAAGTGGCATTATTTCATTCTTTTTATGGCTGAGTAGTATTCCATTGTGTATGTATGTGAGTAGATATATATATATCACATCTTCTTTATCCATTCATCTGTCAGTGGATATTTAAGTTCTTTCTACGTCTTGGCTATTGTAAGTAGTGCTGCTATGAATATTGGAGTGCATGTATCTTTTCTAACTATGGTTTTCTCCAGCTATATGCCCAGGAGTGGGATTGCAGGATCATACTGCAGCTCTATTTTTATTTTTAAAAGAATCTCCATACTGTTCTCCATAGTGGGTGTATCCATTTCCATTGCAACCAACAGTGTAGGAGGGTTCTCTTTTCTCTACACCCTCTCCAGCATTTGTTATTTGTAGACTTTTTAATGATGGTCATTCTGACTTGTGTGAGATGGTACCTCATTGTAGTTTTGATTAGCATTTCTCTAATAATTAGAGATGATGAGCATCTTTTCATGTGCCTGTTGACCATCTGTATGTCTTTGCAGAAATGTCTGTTCAGGTCTTCTGCCCATTTATTGATTGGGTTGTTTGGGTTTTTTTTGTTATTGAGCTGTATGAGCGGTTTGTATATTTTGGAAATTTGCCTCTCCTTTTCTAATCCATGTTCCATACTTCATACACAATATACTGCACAAATAAATCCCTCTTTACTCTTACAATTCAAATAATGTGCAAACAGTGAAGCACGGCAGGCAAAGACCTTAAAACTATTTCAATTACTTTTTCAAATTTTGTCACAATCCAGACAAAAATATCCCACTTAACTATTAAAATTAAGGAGGCTATTCATGGCACAGCTACAGCTTAGCCTCATTGTTGGGCTGGAGTGGTTCACACTGCTTTTTTACAGGTGATTTTGTGGATCTCTTTCTCACGCCTTGTTCAATGGTGGTGGCAGCAAATATTACAAATCAAGACGTTATTTTGGAGATCTGGCTATTATATATACACCAGCATAGCACTGTATAATCTCATTTGGGAAAATACATAAATTTTGAAATTATTAGCATGTAAAGGGCAATACAAGCCACATGTTGCTTAAGCAAAATAGAATTTTCTTGCGACATATCAATATGCATTTCCAGAGCCCATTGTCAGGTACAGTTTAATGCAGCAATCATTTGATACAACCAGGTTATCAGTTGTCTTTTTTCATTTCGTTTTTCAGTTTTCCATATATTGGCTCTTTTACCAGGTAGGCTCTCTCCTTTTCACCTGAAGGTGATTATTAATTTATTTCAAGAGGAAAAGGAGAACTTCTGTGGGGATTATTTCTTGAGCTTCACTCAAGTTTTAATTCATTTAGTTCAGGTGTACATCATTGAATTAATTGCTCTGGCCATGAGGTTGGGATTTCATGGATGAGATTATGTTTGAGTCCTCTTGCCTACCTCTAGGTGTAGTAGAGATCAGCTTCTATCAAAAAAACAGACCTTTTAGAAAGAGGTGGTTTCCAAATGAATAAATTCAACTACATTGAATATAATTATATTCATGTAGTTTCTACTCTAGTGAGGGAGTCAAGTAATAAAAAATAAATTTAACAAAACTAAAAACAAAGAAGTACTAAGCAAAAAGAAATAAATTGATCTTACAGAGGTAGCGATTAGGTGAGAACTAAAAGGAAAAATAAAACCGAACTGACCATCTCAAAATTAAGAACATTCTAGGAGACTTCATATAATGTATTGTCCAATAGCTCTGTTAAGCTAACTTTCCAGCAGGGAAATAAGTCAAGAACAAGTGACTTATAACACATACATATAAAATGTAGTGAGAGTTTAGATACAAGTGTATATTCTAAGATCGTATTGTTATCTGTGTTTCAATTCTATGTTATTATTAAGACTTTATTGGGTGCAGCTTGAACATCTCCCTCATATGCAGTGTGGAAGATTTTTGCTTGCCAGTATTAAAAGTCACGTAGACACTGCTACTCAAAAGGAAAAATCAATAAAAGTACATAATGTCGTTTGCCTTATCTTAAATTGCGTAGCCCTCTACCTAGATCTGAGGTTAGGGAAACGGCTGAGACAATTTCATCAGTCTGCATTAGAATGAGGTAAAGAATGAAGGAAAGAGTCAGGTTCAAGACACATAGAGAAATCATTCCAAATTGTAATTTCATTGGGAGTTACAGACGTGATAAAATTCATTGTGCAATTTTTAAAACGTCAAAGAGCTTTATAACATTTTGGACTATCGGGTCAGCAAAAATATCTTCTACAAAATGGCCTCACAGTCCCACATTTATACTGTGTGTTGCACAGCATTTGGAGATGAATCTATTTAAATGCAAATGTACAATCACAAAGCAGTGAAACCAAATTTTATGCAAACAAAGCTAGTTGAAGAAATTGAGTAGTTAAGCATTTTCAATCAAATTTAAAGGCAGATTTGTTTCCTTTCAAAAACACTACTTAGCAAAGTTTAAACATGCCTTTTCCAGATTTGTTATTGCATTACACCATCAAATATGCCTATAGCATTATAGCCATATTTTGAACAAGTCCTTATGCATTTGTCAAGTTTGTGTTCCAGATTCCTTCTCTAGCAGTAGAAAGAATGTATTAGCATAATTTTTAAATGATGCTAAATAGTGAAACAGAAGGAATTCTGGGAGCTAAAAGATATACCAATTGGCAAATGTAGATATGTCAGTCTACAGAGAAGGTGCATTATTTTGCCCAGTGGCATTAGATGAAATAAAAATCATGTCACTGAAAAAAAAAAAGGCAAGACCAATATTTATAATTTTGAGGAGATAATGATATGGTGTAAAAAAAGAGCTCTAATATTGCCAATAATTGCAATAAATATTACCTAAAGCATATTAAATGAATAAGAATACCATTATTGTCTTTAAGCCAACAAAGTTAGGGAAGATATTGGGTAAAGTCATGATGGTCTTAAAAAAATAATGACTAGTTAGGTAGAGTCTAGTTGTCTCTGAATTAAAGTCTACTACATAAATATTTATGGAATAATTCAATGGAAAGTTAATAATAAAAAGTGATGACCACTAATATTTATTATGAAATATGTGCAACTGGGAGCTTTGTAGGAAATTTTTTAGTATGGATTTCTTGGATATGGGGCTATTCAGGCTAATTATTTCTCCTTGAATGAGTTTTACAGTTGCTGTCTTTCAAAGAATCTGTCCATTTCTTCTAAGTTGTAGAACATATTGGCACAGACTACATCCTAATACTATCTTTTTTTTAATTAATTAATTTATTTTTATTTTGGCTGCATTGGGTCTTCGTTGCTGCACGCGGGCTTTTCTCTAGTTTCGGCGAGCGGGGGCTACTCTTCATTGTGGTGTGCAGGCTTCTCATTGCGGTGGCTTCTCTCTTGTTGTGGAGCATGGGCTCTAGGCGCATGGGCTTCAGTAGTTGTGGCTGGCGGGCTCCAGTAGTTGTGGCTCGTGGGCTCAGTAATTGTGGTGTGCAGGCTCTAGAGCACAAGCTCAGTAGTTGTGGCGCCCGGGCTTAGTTGCTCCACAGCATGTGGGATCTTTCCGGACCGGGGATGGAACCCATGTCCCCTGCATTGGTAGGCAAATTCTTAACCACTGAGCCACCAGGAAAGTCCCAGAGTACATCCTAATACTATCTTAATATGCTTTTAATGCGTATGGAAACTGTTGCAATGTCCCCTCATCTATTCTGGATACTAGTAATTTGTGTCTTCTCTTTCTACCTTTTTTTTTTTTTAAATACTATTTTCTTGACCTTTCAAAACACTAGCTTTTGGTTTCCTTTATTTTCTTTACTGTGGTTCTGTTTTCAGTTTCATTTATTTCTGAACTTGCCTTTATTTCTCTCTTTCTACTAGCGGTGGGTTTAATTTAGTTTTCGTTAGGTTTTTTTTCTTTTTGGTTGCTTTAGTTTCTTCAGGCAGAAGCTTATATCATTTGAGACTTACTGCCTGATATAATTGTTTAATAGGATAAATTTCCTTTTGATCAGTGTGTAAGCCCCATTCCATAAACATTGATATGTTGTGTTTTCATTCTGTTAATTTAAATATAGTTTCTCATATATTAAACTTGTGATTTCATCTTTGATCGTTATCTTATTCAGAGGTCTGTTGTTTAATTTCCAAATATTCAGGGATTTTTCAGATTTCTTTCTGTTATGGATATTTCCAATTTAATTTCACATTGTCAAATAATATGTATCATTTCACTCTTTTAAATTCATTGAAACTGATATTGTAGCCCAGAATATGGCCTATCTTGCTAGAGTTCTATGAGCATTTGAAAATAATGTATCTTTTGTTATTGCTTGGTAGAGAGTTTTAAGACATCAGGTCAAGATTGTTAATAAGGTTGTTCAAGTCTTCTATACTCTTATTTCTACTTGTTCTCTCTATTACTGACAGAGGCTTAGTAAAATATAACTCTGCAATTACTGATTTGCCCATTTCTTCTTTAGATTTCTTCTTCAGTTTTTGCATCATTTCTTTTGAAGCTCAGTTGTTAGTTTCACACTCACATAGAATTTTTATTAACAGCAATTATTAGGGAAAAAATAGGAAAAGAACCCATACAGTTCAATATCCCATATGAACTCAGGCAAAATATCCTTAACAAAATTTTAGCAATTTGAATCTAGCAATATATAAATAGCCAGATACTTCACGATCAAGTTGGATTTATCCCAGGGACACAAGGTTAACCTATAAAAATTATTTTTGTTATCTGTAGTCTTCATTCTACAAAAACAAAATGATTTTATTATTATCTCAACATATAAAGAAAAAGGTATTGACAAAATTCAGTCTCCTTACATCATTGAACACTTTCAGCACACTAGGAATAAAACAGATATCTTAACCAGAAAGGACAGTTACAAAATATCTACTACTAATATTATACTTAATGCTGGGATACTGAACATTTTCAGCATTATCTCAAAAAAAAAGTAAGGATTTCCACTTTCACCACTTTTATTCAACATTGTACCGGATGTCCTACACTTCAGTAAGGCAAGGAAATAATTTAAAAAGTCATAGAGATTGGAAATGAGGAAGTCTTCATTGGTAGATGGTGTTTTTTCTATGAAGGTAATCCTAAGGAATGTGAAAAAGCTATTGAAAGTAATAAGCAAGGTTTGAGGATACAGGCAAATTAAAAAATTAATTGTCCTTTTTTGTTTTAAGTAGCAATGAAAAGTGGGAATTTAAATTAAAAAATAATACCATTATAATAGCATCAAATACATGAAATATTTAGGAAAATATTTAATAGCATATGTGCAAGATCTGCACATGGAAAACTATAATACAATGATGAGAGACATTTTAAAAGACTTAAGTAAATGAGGTATATTCATGAATCAGAAGATTTAATGTTTTTCAGATGTCAGTCCTCCATAAATTAATCTGTGGACTCAGTTACAATCCTCACCAAATCATAGCTGGCATCTTTGTTAGAATTAACAAGATAATTCTAAAATTTATATAGAAATGCAAATGGCTTAGACGTTTTGAAAAATGGCCTTTAAAAAAAATACAGACTTGAAGATATACTATTCAGCTTCAAGTTTTACAATAAATCTATGTTTATCAAGACAGTGTGGTGTGGGTAAAAGAATAGAAAAGAGCAGGGTCTAGAGATAGCCCCCCACGTATATAGTCAGTTGATTTTCAGCAAAGACGTAAAGGGAATTCAATATAAGATACTATTTTTCATATTTGGAGCTGGAAAAATTAGACATCCCTACCTAAAAATTAAACTTTTACCCCATAAATCAGTATTAATTTGAAATGCATCATAGTCCTAAACGTAAGAGCTAAAACTTTAAAACTCCTAGTATATGTCGTAAGAGAAAATATTTGTGACACTTGTTAGGCAGATTTGTTCAGATGGTGAAAACCATAAACTGTAAAAGGAAAAATGACAACTTTTATTCTCTAAAAGACACTGTTAATTAAAAAAACACAAAAGCACACTGCAGTCCATGAGAAGATATTCAAAATACATTTATCTAATGAAAGACTTGTTTCCTGTATATTTAAAGAACAGTTACAACTCAGTAATAAGAAAACAGCCTTATAAAATGGACAGATGATTTATGGATGAAGCACATAAATATTATGCAAAATGAAAGAAGTCAGATACAAAAGAAAACTCTGTACTTCTAAAGAATATATCACTAAAATGGCAAAAGTAGATCAGTGGTTATAAAAGATTTGAGGTGGGAGAGGGGAATGAATAAAAAGGGGTATGGAGGAACATTTTACAGAGATGGAAACATTCCATATCATGATCACATGGTAATGATTATGTGGTAGTTACTCACCTTATATTTGTTAAAACTTAACATATTTTGCACTTAACATTTATTCTAAGAATTCATGAGAAAGAGTTCAGATTGGCTTGGTCAACCGAGTACAGATAGTAGACTGGGATTATATAAAAATGTGTGAGTCCAAAGGTAGCTCTTTGCTTGTTATTGGGGCAGGAAAAGAGGGGACACTTGCCTCTACAAAGATGTAGGAATATTTTTATGAATAACTGCTATGAACTTTATACTGTTATACAACTATTGGGTCACCACTGCTCAGGGAATTAAAGATAAGGAATTAATACATTCCAGTAACAACTACCAAACCTCTGAGCCAATAGGCATTATTGATTACCAAGAGGTATTATTGATTACCTGTATAAAAGTGCCATGATTTCACGTAGATAGTCATCTCTCTGAGAACTTGACCCTCTCCCAGTTTTGAGAAAATCCTAATTAGTCTAAGGTCCCATAATAATCCTATATATCCTGTCAGTTTCTAGTCTGGTCTTGCCATGTAACCCAGGTATGTCTAATAACTTATGCTCTAAGGTAAAGGGGAAGATGGAGCTTTATACTTTAGCAGGGGAAAAGTATTTTCTATGACCACTGCTATATTTGGATGTGACACTTGGAAATATTGTAGCCATCTTGCAAAGCATGTTTGGGCCATCAAAAGGATGGCGAGGTGATGAAATGGAAGGAGGATGGATTGCTGATAACCTCATTGAGTCACTAAATTAATCATTCTTAAAGCTAGAATACTTGGGTTTAATGTTATATGAGATGAAAATTTATATACTGTTTAAACATCTTTAAAATTGATTACCTGTTATTGATTAAATAAAGCATGCTACCTGATATAGCACCAAAAATAACAATGAGAGGATAACTACATATTAATTTTTCTATAGCATTTTACATTTGGCAAAACAATTCACATACATACTTAACTTTAACCTCAAAATAAACCTGAGTATTACGGTTGTAAAAATAAAAGATGTTAGAAATATTAAAAATTGTATCATCTTGCTTAAGGTTCTGAGCAAGGAAAGCAATCAGGATTTGATGACCTAGCCTAGGGGATTTATTTTCCCCACTCCTATGTTGCACTAATTTTGCTTATTCAATCACTGAATTTTTTTAAAGGTAATTCTTCCGGTTTGTTGCATATGAGTAACATAGGTTTTAATATGTCTAATTTGCATCTGTTATATTTGCTCTCTATACGACATAATATAACTGTTGTATAAAAGTAACCTGAAAAACATACAAAAATGCACACATAACAAAAACTGAAACAGAAATTCTTTTCTTTCAAAATACCTATTTCAAGAGGATTTTAGACACTGTTCAGTATTCTAACAGTGCTTAAATTTTTTCGGTCTTCTTCCTTAGGAATTGCCATCAGTGCTAGTTTATAAGTCACAGACACACAAATCACTCATATTATCTTTTAGTCACACTTCAACTTGATCAAAAACAGTATTTTCCTTCTGGAATCTTTTACTTAATTTATCATACTTGGTGCTAAACTGGGTCTTACTGTTTCCCCAAACCAAACCTATCCTCAATTGATAAAATTTTTCCATCAGTTATATTATTTTTAAAGAAATGTTCAATGGACTCTGTAGGCAATTTTAACAAAAGGGTTTAAAAGTTTTGGGTCAAATTCAATATTTTTTGCTATTTACTTATAAGTAAATACATAGAAGTGGACAGAATTAATAGTGTCTTAAATTTTCACATGCTTAATAAAGATTTGTGTCGTGGGTCTTGTGTTATAAACAGACTTTATTCAGCTAATCATATTGGTCATGTGAAAAATTTGACTCATTCTGTGTAGCTGACTTTAACAGTTTGTTTCTCTATTTCCTAGCATTGGTTTATACTCTGTGCAATTTAATAAACAAAGAAATCAAAGATGATTTTCACCAGGAATCAGTAATTCTATACCGGAGTGACAAGTCTAAGAATACTCAAAGAAACTATTTCATATGTCTTAGGTGGCTCCTGTTATGCTTTGAGACCCAACTCAATTTCTACCACATTCATGATACCATCCTTAAATGTGAATTTGACAGTGTAGTCTTTAGTGTGACAGGAGAGGAAAAAAGTACATCAAATCTTGGGATTCCTGGCCCAGGGCCTTTTAATGTGAACTAGTAGCAGCAAATCCCACTCAGGAATGATTTTGAACTTCATATATGAAGAAACTTGTATCCACTCTTATATTTGGTCTTCTTTCTTTGTATCATTGATTTAAGTTTTCCATTTGCCTAAGTTTTGCTAACTAGTTTCTTCTCCCAGCAATGAATGTTTGTCCATTACCATTCTTGACATATTCCTTACATAAAATTTGTTTTGTGTGGGGTTTTTTTCAGTAGTCACTAATCTAAGCTTCCTAGCATTTAAACAAGTAATTCTATTTCCCCTTTGCACTCTGTGCATGACCTACCATTAAGATGCGCCTTAGACAGAACATATTATTGAATGATTCCAATCACTGTCTGCATCATCCAACTAAAACATTTTCAGAATCTTATGGCAGTTGACTTAAAAGGGATTTGGGAATGCATCTAGTTCAACTCTTATTTGCATATAAGAAATAAATCTGAAAGAGTAGAAATGACTTGCTTATAGACTCCTAAATTGTAACTTGACATAAACTTCCTATATTACTGTAGTGGAATAAACATGGATTTTGAAGTCAAGAAAACATGGAATATGAAACTTCACCCTGTTACTTAGCCAGTGGAACATGGATAAGCTCTTCTATTTCTCTACGACTCTTTCCTCACTTATGAATCTGAACTAATAATGACAACCCTCACATACTCTGTCAGTATTTAATGAGCTATTACTTTGAAGAAGCTTAAAGTTCCTGGAAAACAATGAAATAATAGGTACTCAATAAATGGTTGTCACTTGGCTTGTTTTTAAATTGGTGTGTGTGTGTGTGTGTGTGTGTGTGAGAGAGAGAGAGAGAGAGAGAGAGAGAGACAGAGACAGAGAGACAGAGAAAAAGAAAGAGAGAGAGGGATATCCCATTTAGAGAATTATGTCTTATTGACATTACTATTCAACTTTTACCATATATTTAGTAAACATTCACTTTTTTCAGTACATATTTGTTTATTTGATGGAATATCTGAGATTCTGATATAATTGGCTTTTCAGCTCTGGCAATATACCTGCCAAGTAGTTAGGAAAGATCAGATATAGATAGCTGCAAAGTCTTTGTATTTAAAGTGTCTATTTTTAGTACTATTTGAGTCAAAGAATTTTGCTGATCCTTTATAAGGTACATTCTGTTCCACTTCCAGAGCTGGTTGGATATCATCAGCATCATCTAGAAAAACAAATAATATTGATTAGTGGAACTAGCCAGATTATTATGTCATTGGTCTAAGAAAATTAAGAATTAGTTTCTGTGTAGAGTCTAAGTAACAATTATGGGTTTTGCTGATAGGTGTTTCCAATAATTAGGGGTTTTTAAAAAAACATTCTGAGAATGTGGAACAGTGTTAAAGATACACTAGATCAATGTTATAAACACACCTTTGTTGTTTAAAAATTCTGAGTACCAAAGAAACTTTTCAAAGAGGCTCTTGAAGAAAAACAAATTTCAGATTCTTTCCATGGTAACATTCTTAGAAACATACGTTTCCCCAGCCATGCTATCATTTGTCATATGTTCCAAAATCCAGTTTTCAATGCCAGTAGCCCTTGGTCTTCATAATAAAACCATCAACATGCATGTTAATTAATGCCAATTGGGATATGAATACCTATTCACTAGGAACTGGACAGAAACCACCAACTAATTTCACATAGGCCATGGAACAGTAATGACTTTCCATCACTTACAACCAGAGCTACTTTCAAACTGGCGACCCAGAAATGAAAGGTTCTGTATCCCATTATCATTTCCCTGGAAAACATTGTTCCCTTGAGATCACTTACTCCTAACAGTTCTAAAAGGCTTTATTGGCTTTAATATGTGTATTAGTGAGGCAGAGAAATCAGAATTTCATTTAAAATTGTTTTTAAAACCTTCAAAATGCAATAGCCTCAATTTCTATGGGTGATAATAGAAATGATTAAAAAGTAAAATTTCCTTTGACATACAAGAGACAGCAATACTGTCAACCTTAATTCCTAAATGCTCCTTTCTAATGAACATCTAACTCTTTGAGCAAAATATCCACTTAAAATAATTAGATAATGTGATATTATAAAATGGGAACAATCATAAGGAGGTAATTAATAGTTACTTATAATGATTGTGTATTTATGTATATACATATATACATAAATGACTGCATTTTTAAAAATATTTTTTCTTGTGATGAGAACTTTTAAGATCTAAATATATATATTTTATTTTCTCATACTTACTATGACTTCTTGGAGAAAATATGAATTTATAGTGAATTCTAGTCTACTCAGAAACAGTAAAAAAAAAACCTAAGTTGCAGAGTAATTTGGAATTATTATTACACTATTCCTGATTTCATAAGATTTGCTGATCAATTATATCTGGATTTATCCTCAAGTTTATTTGAAAGGTGTACTAATTTTAAACCAATGTGACAATAAGTATCTCTATGAGTATACGATCTGAGGCTCCATTCATCAATTCTATGGCTAAAATTAATTAATTGAGTCACATGGTTTTCTATTTTCCTAATAATAAGTTAATATTTAAATCAGTTAAATGTCAGAGTCATGAGATATTTGCCATAATTTATTGGGAAAATCCTGGGCTTTGGAGTCATAGAGACAAGGATAAGAATTCTGGCTCCAACTTTCATTAGCTGTGTGATCTGAAAAAATCTTACTTTGTCTGTATCTCAGTTTTCCTATATGGAAAACAAAGGATAATATCTATCTCTTCAAATTTTATAAGAATTAGAAATAATATGTGTGATTCTGGCAAACTGTAAGTAGTCAGTACAACATAGCTAGTATTGCAAAGTGGAAGAATAGCTTTGGGGAAATAAAATCTAGCTTTGTGATACCTGTCCTGAAACACTGAGAGTCAAAAAAATATTACTCCAGGGCTTCCCTGGTGGTGCAGTGGTTGAGAGTCCTCCTGCCGATGCAGGGGACACGGATTCTTGCCCCGGTCCAGGAAGATCCCACATGCCATGGAGCAGCTGGGCCCATGAGCCATGGCCGCTGAGCCTGCGCCTCCGGAGCCTGTGCTCCGCAACGGGAGAGGCCACAACAGTGAGAGGCCCGCGTACCGCAAAAAAAAAAAAAATTACTCCAAATATGTCCTGAAACATTAGTTGGAGCAATGTTTTTTTGACTCTCAGTGGGGATGTGTTTAGCTTTAAATAACAGAGTATTACCCAAATAGTTGTATTAATATTATCAGCTTCACATAGGAGGTAAATCTAGTGGCTCAACAATGTCAAGAAATAGAGCCTCTTAATGCCAGCCCCAGTTCCTCAACTTGGTCTCCTTGTTAAGGTACATGCCGAAGCCCCAAGCTTCACACTCTTTGTCAAGAACATCCCAGCAGGAAGGAAGTGTGCCATGGCAAAAAACTTTAACCATGTAAGAGTATGGTTATGTTAAAGAGAAAGAAGGGATGGTGGCTCTTGGATAGGCAGCAATAGTGTTTCCTTTTCTCCCCTTTTACCATTTTTCTCTCTTTCAAATAGGTCTCAGAATTTAGAGTCATAAATGCATTTGTGTTATTGTCCAATTAATTTGTGTTTTCTCCACTAGACATTTAGCTTCTCCAGAAGCAGTTGTTGTCTATCGAATCCCCATTGCCAGAATGACTGCCACAGTTCAACAAATATTGGCTGAATGTATGCATGCATGAATGAAACTTCTATAAAAATGCTGAAGCTTGTATTTTATTGACTTCTCACAACTTAAGTGATGCCAATTCAAGAGAGTTTAATATTTTTTTTGTGTGCAAATATATGTTATCTTCCCATTTTTTTTTGCAGTTTACGTCCCTTGACTATGTCTCATACTCATTTCTAGTCTAATGTCATACTAAATGTTTTACAGTTTCTAACTGGAACAGCTATATCAACCATTTCCATTACGTTATCCTTTTTTGAATAGAGTAATGTTCCTAATCTGGAGTGGAAGAAAGAAGAATAAGAAGGTTGGTCAGTGTGATAGCCTAGTCTGATAGCCAGGGTTTGTTAGGTGCTTATTTTTGCACATTCCAGTACACTTAGTACTTATTATTTTTAACTTGTTGAGGTGAAGATTTCTAATACTCTACTCATGCATTCACTGGTCCTTATTTATGACCTGAAAACTTTCAAGACAGAAAAGTGATTAATTGTGTTAAAAATACATAGAATTCTTTATTTTATTTGCAAAAATTTTTAACTGCAAAATCTTATAGTGTCATCGTCAACCGTGTTTTTCTTTTAACGGTTTAATTGCCAGGAATGGCAAATACTCCATCCTGAAAGAAGCTGTAACAAATTGCATGCCTATAGTTCAATTTGCTTGATTGAAATATCAAAATAATATCTATGTTTATTTTTTTACTATGAAGAAGTAGTTTGCAGCACCGATCAATGATCTTACTGAAAACAACTAGGAAAGATAGGTGAAATGTATACATACACAAAAACAAATCTGTATGAAGGTGGCAGGGAACTTCTGAATCAAAATGTCAGAAAGAAGGAGTGTATATTGAATTATGGCCAACATTCCATCTGTCATATTGCCTTTCAGTGAATTTGCTGTTTTCCTAAGTATCATAGGATAAGATACATAAAAGCTACAGAGGATGAAGAGATAGAGACACCAACAGGGTTTTTTGTAATCTCATAGGGATTGGAAGGCAAAAATTGAAATTTGGGCCTACTGTGTTCTTGGGGGCTTAAGAAGCTGAGATCAAGAAGAGAAGCACCAAAAACTGAAAACATAACTGGTTCATTCTTTATTTTCATTAGTTTGAGTCTTTTAAATTTGTAACAATACACTTAGGAGTAATATTTGTTTTATAGTCTAAGAAAAAGTACCTTACTCTTTCAGTAAACTCTTATGGGGGCAATACAGGTGTGGGGGAATGGGAGGTACAAACCATTGGGTGTAAGATAGGTTCAAAGATGTATTGTACAATATGGGAAATAGAGCCAATATTTTGTAATAACTATAAATGGAAAGTAACCTTTAAAATTGTATAAAATTAAAAATTAAAAAAAATTATTATGAAGCCCTCATTATATGTTCATGACTGTGAATGACATTGAAGAAACATGATGCAGTCCTTGCCTTTACAGAATCTATAGTTTATAGAACAAGACTGCAACTTACTTATATGTTCAGCAACTATTTATCAAGAACCTATTGTGCTCCAGCAAATGTCCTGGGTAGTGAATGCCTTCAGTAAATTTAAAAAAAAGTCCTTCTCTCATGAACTATACATTGTATTGGTTGGTGGGTAGACAACAGCATCAAAAAATAAGTATGTTTTAAAAATCAAGAGAGAAGTGCTCTGAAGAAAACAAAAAGATAGTAAACACAAAGAACTTGATGCAGTTGGGGATAGGTCTATTTTAGGTGAAGTCATCAGGAAAGACCTCTCTGATAAGACAATTTAAGGAGATAAAGAATGAATCAGTCATATATCTGAAGGAAAAAAAATTTAGTCAAAAGGATCAGTAACGCAAAGGTCCTGGAGTGTATGCCTACAAAAGCCTGTACAGGAGGAAAATGGAAAGAAATAAGGTCAGGAGGATAACATGGGGCCAGGCCATGCAGAGCCTTTGCATTTATGGTAAGGACTTTGAATTTTATCCTAAGTGAGATGGAAATGCTTTGGAAACAAGTAAACAGATATTATAAAACAATACCATCAATGTGATAATAGAAGTATGGTGCTGTTAACAAAAAATTAAACAATAGTCAGTGTAAGAAAGACATGGAAAACTTTACTTGAGCCAACCTGAGGATTATATCCTGGGAGACAGTCTTTTAGAAAACTTTGAGGACTGTTCCACCCATTAGAGGTCAAAGCACAGTCATGTAAGTTTTTGAGAGAAGTGGTTACACTTGAAAGTAACATATTGACAGTTTACATAGTCCACAGTGAGTAGTGACCACTTATAGAATTGAGAAAGGAGGAATGTTACATCCTAAGGAGTTATCTTCCTGGAGCCAGGTGGAAATATCTCTCTCTTTTTTTTTTTTTTTTTTTTTGGTGAGTAGGAATTCCTGTGTCTAAGAGAATCTAGTTAATGTATAATTCAGATGCAAAATGCACACTAAAGGGGAGGGGGTAGTGGCTCAAATAGCAGAGAAAATTTTATGTTAAAATTTTCTTGTCCTGCCTTAAAAATAATTTTGTTTCATCAGTGCATTAGAATATTATAGAGCAGTAGAGCAGATAATTACTTCTGACAGGAGGTTTCAATAAGACTTCACAGTGGAGATGATCTTTTATTGATCTTAAAGGATACAATAGAACTTTCCAAATAATGAAATATAGGAGAAAAATGATAGAAAGGATCTTTCCTGTAAGAGGAAAGTCTCTTAAAAATGTTAGAAGTCTGGTTTGTTTTGGCTTCCTCTTCTCTCTCTCTCATACCTTGAGGGAGTTCAACATTTCTGGAAGGTTGCAGAGCAAGGAGTTTAAGGTATGCAGTTGGTAAGTACAGCTGCTCCAATCTCATCCCAAATGACAAAGACATCTTGGAGAATGAGCTTCTGCTTAGTATCAGTCCTTGGATTTCCTGAGGTTCCCTCCAGGCAGCAATGTTGATAAGTGGAACAGGTGGTTCAACATAAATATGCATCTACACAACCTATTCCCTACATGGACTTAACTAAATTCAGCTGGAGAAGCATAGGTCTCCATAGCCTAGAAATACTGTGCAGTGGAAGATTCAAATTAAGCTTTTCATAGAAAACTGAAATTATTTATTTTTTGTTGTCACTTACTTGAGACATCGTTCTCTTTCAAAGTTCTGCACAGATCATACCCCAAGCAATGCTAGATGATCATATTTAGCTTAGATTCTTATTATGATTTGCCTAATTCCTTGTGATTTTTCACCCTTATCCTAAGGAGGGGATACTATAAGGAATGATTGCTGTAGCCAGCACAACTGGAAGAGGAGTAGGTGCTTGCAGTCTTTATTGATGACTTTTACCTTCTTAGTTATAACTTTCCATCTTTGGTGACTCTCACATTTATGGTGGCAAGAATAAAAGTATTTTATTGTTTCTCCTTTTTTTCCCCTCTTTTCTTGTCCTATTTCTTTTTTCCACAAATTCTTTCCAACTATAACTATTTCTCCTGGTTCTCTAACGGAAATTAACAGGGTGACTACTAGTAAATTTCTTATCTTCCTATGGAATTAGAGTCTATGGAGACTCTGTGGAGATTGCTTATCATCCTAGTTGAGCCTGAACTTATGCACCAGGCAATGAGTGTAAATCAAATTTTGAAGTCAGAAAATGGCAGAAATTATATAAACATAAAACACAATCCCTTTGGAAAACTGTGGATTGCTCATTGAATTTAATAGAAGCAAGGAGACAAATTAGGAGGGTATTGAAGCAATCCTGTCATGGGATGATAAGCACAATTAAAAATTAATGGAAGTAAAGCATAGGAAATAAATATACGGAGAATATGAAACTTTAGTATTAGGCCATAAGGAGAAAAGAAAAACAAACGTGTAACAAAAAAAATACGTTAAGCAAGTAAATAATTAAATAGCTTCTCTTTACCAGAAGCATTTGTTCCTTGGGAATCTAACCTTAAATGACAAGGAACTTCATTAAGTGCTTGTCTCCAGAGGACACCTGGGAATCAGAAGTTCCACTAACTCAAACATTTACTCCCCATCACCTCCTCCCCACTTACACCAGGCCACCACTAATCTGCCTTCTGTCTCTATGGTTTCGCCTATTCTGTTTATTTCATATAAATGGAATCATATAATACGTGGCCTTTTGTGTCTGGCTTTTTCCCTGCTTTTGAATAAGAGACCTTCCATTTTTATTTTGCACTAGATCCCACAAATTATATAGCCAGCTTTGCCTTGGGGAGATAAGAAAGATCAAAAGTGGCTCGAAATGTATCTGCCTTTAAACAGAGATATCATTATTTATATCAGAGAGAGATTAAATCTCTGGACTGCACCCCTTCAATTAATGGAAGAAGAGGAAAAAAAATCTCTGAAATTACTAAGGTCAGGAAGTTGTATGGGGCACTCACTGAAGGGGAATTCACAGAAGATGCCCTTTTTAAGGCAAAGTAAATCTTAAGTTGGAGAGGGCTAAGTAGGTAAATTTATGTAAATAAAGATGGGAAAAGAATGTAAGGTAAAATGAGCTGAATTTGGATGGACTCAGCGTGCCAAACAGTAATAGAGCTTGTTAATTTGACTAAAGGGATTTTAAAGAGAGGAGTGTCTAATATTCAATTTTATTTTATGTTGATGTAATGCATTATTTAAAATCTTGCTTCACCTTGCTCTACGTATTAATATTTTGAGAAAATAAAACATCTGCCTACCACATAGAAGCTAAGAGTAGGATCAAGTTTTCAGAGAAAGCAGTGAGTCACAACAAGAAGAAAACAAATATCCCACCAGAAGATTAAATAAATCTTGACAAAAGCATTTATTTTCAATAGGATGTATGAATATTTTATACGTCAGGGGACAATCTAGGTTTATATAGCCTTCTCTTTTATTCAGTGTCTCTTTATATTTTACTTAATTTTTTTATGTTAATGATTCTTGTGATGGTGGTAAATGTTTGCTTGTTTGTTTTGTAGGGGGGGGAAGACATTGACCATTTTCCCTTCTAGATTTTTTGCCTGGCCTAATAATTAAATTAACAAAAGACAGATTAACAGGAGAAAAACAAATTTAATTATGTATGTACTGTATCTCCAAAGACTGGAGAAGCTCCCTGACAGGGACCTGGGGTTTACATGTCATTCTGAGCTAAAGAGAAAGGGGTAAGCCTCTGGGACTTCAGAGGGTAGGAAGACAGTTCACAGGAAGATGGAACAAAGCAAATGCTTGATAGACAAATGTTTGCGAGGCCACGGGGAGAAGTCTTTATGTTAAAAAAGTTATCTTTGGTACTAGCTCTCTTCCTACTATAGGCTCCCTATCTAAATTAATTTAGACAGTTAAAAGGGAGGTAAAAACTCTTCTTGTGTATGTTGGGCCTTAATCATCGTCAGCTTGAAATAATCCACATGCTAAGGTGGTGCATTTTGGGGCCAAATGCCCTGAACCCCATCAGTTTTTATGCTTAGTTAAATTTAAGCCAGAGAAGTATACAATATATCCTAATATATTTTCTTTTCTGATAGGATATTAGTTATTATATTAATGATTTATTATTATTAGCATACTATTTTATTTAATTATAGTGGTATTTAAGCATACACATTACATGTTGATAATATTAACTCGGGATTATTCTTTGGCTGGCACTGTAAATTCATTCCATGATATTTTTCATCAAATCTTCATACTGTATGAAATGCTTATAGAGTAATTGTTAAAACATGGAATCTGGAGTTAGACTACCTGAATTTGAATCCTGGCTCTGACATTTCCCAACTATGAGACCTTGATGAAACTACTTAATGTACCCTTGTCTTAGTTCCTTCATTTGTAAAATCAGAATTTTTAGAATTGTTGCCTTAAAGAATTAATCCTTTTCAGCTGAGGAGAGTGCAAGGCACATAGTAAAAGTTGTATAATGAGTTCTTAATATTGACCTCATTTGGCAGTTGAAGCAAGGTAAGCCTAGAGAAGCTAATTACACAAGTCATGCCTTCCAGTTACATGCTCTTCTGGCTTTACATTTATAAGTTGTTTGTGATTCAGTAGAATTTGTCATTCTGATTGCTGGGCAAAAAGAAAAATGTTTCAAATTATTGAATCATATTTCTTTTTCTTTCTTTTCTTCACATGACCTGTACTCATTTAGTGAATACTAACTTGAAGCTTGCCAACAGTTTTGAGTTAAATGAAATAAAAAGGAATTATCTTTGCAAACATTCTCAACATTGAGCTCTCACTACAGTAATGATACTTTATTGGTTACATTCAGGAATCTAGTGGGCTCTGAAAAAGATACATTCCTTTTGCTGTAGGAATCTTAAGTGTTCAGGAAGATTGGTGTCATGTAATAAAAGAATTGTGAATTTAAAACTTTTAGATTAGAACTCTACCCAAGTACCTGGGAGGTTGTTGATCTTAAGCAATTATAGTTTCCCAGATTCTGTTTATTTTCACTAGTAAAATGATTGTTTTAATTCATCTGCTGAAAATTTGCATAAGAATAATAAGGAACTGATGAGAAAATAGTTTATAAACCAAGAAGAAAGAATTGTGTTTGCTTTATTTAAGAGGAATGTGGTAGTTCTGTTGGCCCTCCATATCCTTGGATTCTCCGTCCACAGATTCAACCAAGCACTAATGAAAAATATTCCAAAAAAGTTCCACAATGTCCCAAAAAGCACAATTTGAATTTGTCACATGCTGGTAACTATTTACATACCATTTATATTGTACATTTTACCCTTGAACAACAAAGGGTTTAGGGGCACCAACCCCCATGGAGTTGAAAATCCAAGTAAAACTGTACAGTCAGCCCTCCATATCTTTAGTTCCACAGCTAGGGATTCAACCAACTGCACATCGTGTAGTACTGTAGTATGTATTCATTGAAGAAAATGCTCCTATAAGTGCACCCATACAATGCAAACCTGTATTGTTCAAGGGTTAATTGTATCAGCTATTATTAGTAGTATAGACATGATTTAACGTATATGGGAGAATGTGTAGGTTGTATGCAAACACTACATCATTTTATATAAGGGGCCTAAGCATCCTCAGAGTTTGGTATCTACAGAAAGTCCTGGAACCAAGCTCCCTCCAGTACCAAGGAATGACTGTACTCCAAGGAACTGGGAACAGGAAGTAGTATATTGCGATTTGACTGTTGATGGAATTCTTTTGTCATCTTTCAAATCACATTATTTGGAGAAATAACTATCCTGTCCATTCCATGGCTGCCTCTATAAGCAACGTTTTTATATAAAAAATGACTGGAAAAGGGAGCTTTTACTTTGTAATTAATTGTAGGATTTAACACATGCTTCTCTGTTTAGGACTCCCTAAGTGAGATTAATAAAATGCATGGTGCTTGAATAGGTACTTTAAAATAATTGACTCCCTAAATTTTATAGCAAGATTAGAAAAATATACATGTTAACACCTGCAAAATCTGGTGTCACTTTGTATAAGTCCCCTTTGTTATGACTGATAGTTAAAATCTAGAACTTTACTGTTTTTATATGAAAATACAGAAAGCACATTAGAGGAAAGGGGTACGTTCCTTTCCTCCTTCCTTTTTCTCACAAAGGAACCTGTGTATCCAAAATGGGAATATCCCTGATGTTCATAGAATTATCTTCCTGAGCCTATGTCCCGCTTCAAGACCTCTGCCTTGGAAATTTCTCTACATATGTTAAGACTAAATTAACCAATATTTTATCATTTCCCTCATCTTTAACCCTAAATCTGGATTGTCTTCATTTTAACACTAAGGTCTAAAATGAAATCACCAATAAAGAATTCCTTGATAAAAAATATAAAAGTATATAAATATATATATATATGTGTATGTATATATGTATAAATATATTTAATACAAGTTACATACACACATATGTATATCTATCTTTCTAATATCTCTAATAATGTTGCTATATCTCTTAATCCTTGTGAAAAATCTACCATCTCTGTATTTTAATATTTTTAAAAGGACAATATATACCATTCTTCTTTCCCATTTGTCAAGATCAATATGCACAAACGGGGCTTCCCTAGTGGCACAGTGGTTGAGGGTCTGCCTGCCGATGCAGGGGGCATGGGTTCGTGCCCGGGGCCGGGAAGATCCCACGTGCCGCGGAGCGGCTGGGCCTGTGGGCCATGGCTGCTGGGCCTGCGCGTCCCGAACCTGTGCTCCGCAACGGGAGAGGCCGCAGTGGTGAGAGGCCCACGTACCGCAAAAAAAGAAAAAAATGCACAAATGAAATGACATTAGCCACAGGGTAAAGAGATATTCAAAACACAAACTTAATTTTATCAATTTCTATTTTTAGAGGAATATTTTCTTCATTTAACTTGCTCTTTCAAAATCAGTAAGAAAAATTGCCTGGCATCTACTGGTAACAGTGCAGTTACTAGCTAGAGTGGTTTTTGTTTCATTGGTTTCCTAATAGTACTCCGATACTTCTGCTTCATGACACCCAGAAAGTAGCAGAATCACACATAGAATGTATAAAATCTTCCATCGTCTCAGCAATGGGACTTTTTTGTTATTGAACACAGCACCACTACTACCATGTCCACATCTCCCTAAACTATTTATGATACTCAAATTCTACACAATTTGTTACAGTGATTCAGCATAAGCTGAGTGTATTTATCAAGGTAACTGTAACTGATGTAATACCTCAATCTCTAAATTTCAGTGGTTTAATAGAGTAGATGTTTATTTCCTGTTCATATAAAGTTGAATACTAGTGATCCTTATCTGTAAGTGGCCTTCTACAAGGACATTTAGGGATCCAGACTTTTTCCATGAGAAGGGGATGTCCATTTCTAAGGTGTCTGATTTCTCTGCATGTATCAAGTACATGGGAAATGGGAAACCATAATGAATGTATATCTACTTCTTAACCACTTTGGTCTGGAACTGACACACATCTCTGTTCAAAATGCACTAGTAAGGATTATTTACATGATGTTACCTAGATGCAGAAGTAGGTGGAACTGAGACCAGAATGTCGCTGCTAAGCATGTCTCACTCTGTGGTAGGAATTCACAAAATTCTGATGGACATCTGATCATCTCTCTCATATAAACAGCTGTATACATGCAATCAGTCATGTCTATGACTCAACACACACTTAAGTATGCTTATGCTTTAGTCCTTCATTGTCAGGTTAAGAAAACAAAGACATTCAAAGGCTGTGTCCAAGTCTTTCATCTTGTGAGGCACACACAGATACAGAATCTGGGACTCTCAAAAATTGTATAACAAAAGCACCTTTTTTATTGAAATATAGCTGATTTACAATATTGTATTAGTTTCAGGTGTACAGCAAAGTGATTTAGATTTTTTTTTCAGATTCTTTTCATTATAGGTTATTACAAGATATTAAATATAGTTCCCTGTGCTATACAGTAAATACTTGTTTATCTATTTTACATATAATAATGTATATGTTTATCCCGCACTTATAATTTATCCCTCCCCTTTCCCCTTTGGTAACCATAAATTTGTTTTAGAAGTCTGTGAGTGTGTTTCTGTTTTATAAATAAATTTGTTTGTATTATTTTTTAGATTCCACATATAATGATATCATAATATTTGTTTTTGTCTGACTTTACTTAGTCTGATAATCTCTAGGTCTGTTCTTGTTGTTGCAAATGGCAATATTTCATTCCTTTTCATAGCTGAGAAATATTCCATTATATACCTCACATGTTCTTTATCCATTCATCTGTTGATGGACATTTAGGTTGACAAAAGCAGCTTTAAAAAAGGCATTTTACTAACAGCTTGATTACCCTAGATTATATATCAAGTGATTTGGCGAGAAATAATACTTAGAATTCAGGTTTCAGAAATAAAGTCCCTCTAACAGTCAATAGGGCTTCAGCAAAGTCACTGAGCCACAGATTCTTCATTTACAAACTTTGAGGAAATGTATGTATACTCTGCAGAATTTTTATGAGGAACCATCCATACCAATAAATTGCGTGCCTTCATATGCCTTTACTCATATACTTCTGACTGCAGCATGTGCTCCATTTCCCTGCCCCATGCACAACTCAACATTTCAAAAAAATATATCTCTACCTTTTCATCTGACATATGTACCTCATTTGTCTACCGTTCGGCTTTTAATCCCACCACTCCGCTTTTAACGCCTTTATAATCTACTTCTTGGGAAACACAATGGTTAATTTTCCGTCTTCATCCTCCATGACTTTTGAGCAGCCTTTGACACAGTTCCCTGCTTCCTTCTTTGAAACACATTCTCAAAGACCTCTGAAAGTGTCTCTGGAGGAGTTTTCTGTCTTCCTAATGGGAATTCTTTTCCATTTTCCTTTTCTGGCTTCTACTTTGTTACATACTTCTAAATGTTGGAGTACCCTAGGGAGTAGTCCCTGGTGATCTTCCCTATTCTCCTTTCTCCTAAGGGATCTAACTTAATTGTAAAGTTTAAAGAAACCCATTCATAGCATCCAAATTTATGTCTCTCAGTTCTCACTTCTGAGATCAAGGATTATGTGTCCAGCTGACTATTCCATGTCTCCCTGGGATGTATAATTGATAGCTTCAATTTCACGTGACCAAAACATAACAATTGGTTTCCTTTTCCAAATCTGTAAATGTCAACAAAATTTACCTAGATTTTTAGTCTACAAATAAAGGAGTCGTAATTTACTCCTCTCTTTGAAAATCTACATCTAGTCTTTCCATAAGGTCTTTGGTGCTAGCTCCAGGATTGGACCATTTTATCCACATGCATCTCCACTGCTATAATCCTGTTCAAAGGTGCTCCATACTCCATAGATTAAGTTTTAATATTCACCAGAGATGTAATGTCCTTTCTTAAAATCCTCCATGTCTTTTTATTGCAATTAAAATAAAAGTAAACTCCTTGCCATGGCCTCCAGGCTCTGCAGGTTCTACCTACCTGCCCAACCTCATCACTCTCATGTTTCTCCCACTTTCACCATGCTCTAGATGCAATGACTTTCAATCTGAGATATGTAAAGGTCATTCCCTCCATGGTTACTTACTCTTCCTTCTTGTTGGAACTTTCCCTCAAATATTTGCGTAGCTATCTCCTTCTCATGATTCAGAACCAAACTCAAATATCACGTCTTCAGAGAAGCCTTTCTTGATGACCCTAGGTAAAACCACTCATAAAAAGTACCTAAAGCATTTTACGTTGAAGAGGTTTTTATCCTTAAAGAAATGAAGGATTATTAGTGAGCAGCAGAAGTAATTAGAGAAATACAAGGGGAAAAAAATCCCCCACTAAATTGGATGTCTGGTGCCCCTTGACTACTAATTAGCTGTGTGACATTATGCAAAAAATAATACACTTAAAATCTCTGGGAATCAGTTTTCTAAAATGATTAGTAAATTCTGTAAATCACTAAGGAGTCTTATAGTTCAAATATTCTATCACTTATTCTATTTTACTTTTATAGGAAGTCTGGAATACAGTTTATAAAACTTAGCACTTGAAATATCATGTTAGGGGCACTGTTTATCGTGAAGTAGCATGAGCTGGGAGGCACAACATCAAGGGAAAGTGCTAGAAGCTACTGTGAATCAAACATTTTTGTTGTAATAATTTCAGAATCTTTCTCAAGGGTATTGACTATCGATATTCTCATAATTTTAGAAGACATAAATAACATTTAAGTTACTGAACTAAGATTATAGATCATTAACCTGACTGAATAATTATCCTTCTCTTTATTTCATAAACCACAGATGTTATTTTATTTACTAAACAGTATTTTGTTCTTTTTGTACAGTGGTTTTGGAAAAAAATTAAACAAGGCAACACTTACTTTCTTTCTCTTAAGAGTGCTATGTGGCTATATTGGAATCATTTTGAAAAGTTCTGAGTCACTATTCAAATTTCTCCCATTTGCCAGTAGCTCTCGAAGTAGATCACAGTTTGAGTCTTAGAAATTATTTATTTTACTTTTAGATAGAGATTACCTTTTAACTTTAAGTTAAGGGCAGAGATTAATTACAGTAGTCTTTCTTATATATTTAGTTTTTAGATAGAAGTGAGAAAAAATAGGTTACCATTTTCTTTTTACATTATTTTAATTGTGGTAAAATATAGGTGACATGAAATTTACCTTATCTGTTTTAAGTGTGCAGTTCAGGAGCGTTAAGTACATTCACAAGGTAAAGCAACTCTTATCACTATCTAGTCCAGAACTTTTTCTTCCACCCCAAAGGAAACCCAGTACCTATTAAGCAGTTACTCTCTCCCTAGACCCTGGCAACCACAAACCTGTTTTCTGTCTTTCTGGATTTGTCTATTGTAGGTAATTCATATAAATGGAATTATATAATATATAATTTTGTGGCCTTCTGTGTCCAGTTTCTTTAACTTAGCATAATGTTTTCATAGTTCATACATATTATAGCATATATTATATATTATTAGTACTTTATTTCTTTTTATGACTGAATAATTCTCTATTATATAGCTATAATATATTTTATTTCTCTGTTCTTTTCACCTTTTGGTTAATGTAAAGTGTGCTGCTATGAACATTCACTTATAAGTATTTGTTTGGATGTCTGTTTTCAATCCTTTGGAATATATATACCTAGAAGTGGAACTGCTGGGTCAAATGAAAATTCAGCATTTAACTTACTGATGAACTTCCAAACTGTTTTTCAAAGTGACTGTACCATTTTAATATTAGGGGTGTTCCAATTTTTCCACATTCTCATCAGCACTTGTTTTTATCTGTTTTTTGATTATGCCATCCTACTGGATATGAAGTGCTATCTCATTGTCGTTTTGATTTACATTTTCCTAATAACTAATGACTTCAATCATCTGTTCATGTGCTTATTGGACATTGACATATCTACTTTGAGATACGTTTATTCAGATCCTTTGCCTGTTTTTATAGTGGAGTTGCTTGTCTTTTTTTGTGGACTTGTAAGATTTCTTTATATTTTTTTGATATTAGATACTTATCAGATATGTGATTTGAAAATAATATCTTCCATTCTGTGAGTTGTTTTTTCATTCTGTTGACAGTGTCCTTTGAGGCACAAAAGTTTGTAAGTTGGATGAAGTCTAACAGTAGTAGTTTTCTTTGTGGCTTGTGTTTCTCATATCATATTTTAGAAACCATTACCAAATTCAGAACCATGAAATTTTACCATATTTTCTTCTAATAGTTTTATAGTTCTTGCTCTTACATTTAGGTCTTTGATATATTTGGGGTTCATTTTCATATGTTAGGGGTCAAAATGTACTCAAGGTGTGTGTGCGCATTTGTGTGTGCATGTGTTGACAAGTTGACCCAGCACCATTTGTTGAAAACACTTTTCTTTTCCCATTGAATTTTCTTTTCTTCCTTGTCAAAAATCAATTGTCCTTAAATGTGAGTGTTTGTTTCTGGACAGTTAATTCTATTCAGTTGGTCTGTATGTCTATCTTACGTTAATATTACAGTTTTTATTACTATAGCTTTGTAGTAAGTTTTGAGATCATGTTTGAGAAATATGCATCCTCCTAATTTGTTCTTCATTTTCAAGATTATTTTGGCTATTCAGAGTCCTTTGCATTCCCTATGGATCTCAGGATTGGCTTTTCTATTTCTGGGAAAAAAAGACCACTGAGGTTTGATAGGAATTGCTTTGAATTTGTAGATCAATTTAGGTAGCCTTGCCATCTTAACAATATTAAGTCTTCCAATTCATAAACACAGAATATCTTTATATTTATTTTGGTCTTGCACCATGTTGGTTAAATTTATTACTAGTACTTTCCAGGTCTTTGCACATTGGGTGTGTGTTGGGAAATTCCTTCATTGCCTAGCCACACTGGTTTTTTTTTTCCCCAACTCTACCTTAGCTTTCACTTCCTGCTTATGCTGAGCATACAAATCAGGCAGAGTGAGGATGCATTCTTTCCAGGACATTTGCATGACTTTTTAGATTTCCCTCTATATGCAGGATCTTTTCAAAGACCTTTTTCCCCAAATTTTGTCACTTTCCAGTTCCTCCCTGGTTTTGGTTGTATCTACTGTTTGCCCTGACTGTTAACATTTTGCCCCAGGGGGCAGTGGCCTCTTTATTTATCTTTTAATGGTTTCAAGAGACACCATCCATATAGTGGCTTCTCCTCCCTGAGAGACTTCTGAGTTAGGCAAAGCAAAGGCAGGTCCCTTGTGTCAGTTGGTCATGGAACTCACACACAGATCAAAACAGACAAACACAATTCTTTGGAAATGAGATCTGCTCTGGGACCTGAAGAGCCAGGGACCGACACTGGGAATGCTGCCATCTTTATAACCACCTCAGGCCTGGAAGAGGGGAGGTAGGCAGAGCTAAATTAAAATGCTACAAATCATTTCTGCTGTTTTAAGTTGTCTTTTTCCTGTTTAAGCATTTGCTCACTTGCTGTAAACTTTTAACTATTTTCTAGAGTTATTATAAGGTAGATTCTGATCATTGTTGTCAGACTTTCGATGTTTCTGGTGTGAGACAAGCCATTAGAGGCCCCTCCTGTATCATTTTTGCCAACATCATTGCTGTCACTGGTTCTTGACCTGGAATGTAGAGTTAGTTGGAAATTAGATATTTTGTATGATATATATATTTGCTTTCCTAGAATGTCTGTGCTTCCTTATGCAGAACAAAAAGTGTTGCACATTAAGTTGTACAGCAAATATATGTTTTAAAATATTATCCTTACATTTATTATTTATCAGGTGATTATTATGCCTATACTTTGTACCTGGTGCTGTACTCAGCAGTGGAATTGAATATATTAAAGGCACTTTACCTGACCTTAGTATCCTCAGTGTAAGCAGGAGAGGTAGACCAGTAAACAGACAACTGCTTAGATGATATAAGCTAGGAATTGATGCTTGTTTATTCATTCATTCATTCATTTATTCAGTCGAAACAAATGCCAGTTGTTTAATAGTAATTATTAAACATCACTGGCTTTTTCTGAAGAATGTTGCACAGAGTAAGCAACAAATATGGATAAAATGGCTAACATGAACAACTGTGCAAGTATTTCATAACTTAAAAGCAGACATCAATAGCTTAGAGCTAAAGATCTAGAAGCCACATTTCGCTCTTCTATTATCTGTGAGTCAAAATAAAAAACATGATACCTTGTTTCCTTTTGTTGATCCACAGGAAAGAAAACCCACAAACTCATTTTTAGGTTGAGGTGAGCACATGAAAATATAATGTGAGTGCCACCTATTATTAACACACCCTAGGTCAAGTTACTCAGCCAGACAAAAGAGAGAGAGAATATAGGGGGAAAAAAGCACAGATGGTTATAGAAGCCTTTAGGTAACTTGAAAATATAGCATAATTCAAGCCAATATTATACTATTTCTAGTAGTCCTTGGAACCATTAGAACACATCTTTGAAATCCACTGAACTAGAGAATGAATAACTATCTTACTGCACATTTTTTGGCATCACTTACTATACCTCTTATAAAGTAGTATCATCTCAACACACATATGCACACACACACATACACATCCCTGATGAAATATTAGGAGAAATATTTCAGAAGAGTGGAGCACAATTTTGTTGAACCCCAAGACATCACTTCACTTCTGTGTTGTTATAAGGGTAGTTTACTTGGCACTCACCTATATCCATCACAGATGAGGTTGACTTTTACCATGAATAGGATCATTAAGGATTACTGACTGGAACATGAGGGTAATTAAAAATAAAGTAACTGTGTAAGCATGAGACAAGTTCTCACCACATCTGCAGCAGTGACATTAGTAACAGTATAATATGATGCACAGAAAGAGTAGTATTATCCTCTGAGATGTGCAAGTGTCAAAAAGTACATAAAGTACAAAAAGCATGAAGATATAGTTAAAAATTGATTCAGTTTATACTAAATATCCAGAATAGGTAAACATGTAAAGACAGGAAGCAGACTGATAGTTGCTAGGGGCTTGTAGAAGAGGGAAAAGTGGGGTGACTGTGTAACTGGTACAAGGATTTTTTTAGGGGTGATGAAAATGTTTTGGAATTAGAAGGGGCAGTTGCACAACATTATGAATTTACTAGATGGCACTGATTACACAACTTAAACTGCTTAATTTTATGGTATGGAAATTTCACCTCTCGATAAGAGTAATTAAAAAATAAAACTATTTTAAAGAAACTAGATTGCAGCAGAGGCTGCTTTTAGTTTATAAAAGTAATATTACTTTTGATGTCCTCTTAAATCACAGACACATATATGTGTGTCTCTAAAACCTTGGAGGCAGTCTATTAATCTTGTGATTGCTATACTTTATTCCTTATAATTCTACTCAACCAGCAAGTTTCCAGCCTTGTTGAGCCTAATGAAATACCAGTGGTAGGATGTTTGTTCTTAAATTTAATATCCCCTAAGTCTGAATTCATTTACCCCAACCTAAGATAATTTGGTCAGTTAAGGAGTGAGCTTGAGGACCATGTTGCATGGCCTTACTGTCCTCGGGTATCCATCATCCTTATCTTTGTCTACACCTACCCCACACCTACCTGGAAACCCTATAATGACAATATGATGTTGTATTATATGACACAGAAAAGAGTTAAAACAAAGAAAATACTATCCTCAAAGTATATTTTTCTCATAATTGAACAATGGAAGAAAGAAAAATATATCACATTTAATGTCATCTAGCACAGTTTTTTACCTCATCTGTGTAAAATTCATATAGTAGCATCTTCAGAATGTTTTGAGCACTTATTAGATAAAAAAAAAAGCCACAAACTTCTTTTCTCTTAAGAATATACAAATGGAGGAGGAGATCAAGATGGTACAGTACAAGGACGTGGAGCTCAGTTCCCCCAGGGACACATCAAAAACACATTTATATGTGGAACACTTCAATCTGAAACTAACTGAAAACTGGCAGAAGGACTCCTGTACAACCAAGGCTATAAGAAATATACACATGTAATCAAGTAGAAAGAGTGGAAAAGCAATCAGGTCAGGACCTGTGCCCCTGGGAAAGAACTCAGGAAAAGGAAGATTGCACTGGCAGACACCTACTCTGGGGAGTGAGTGGTGTTAGCCATAGGCTAGGAATCCCAATCATGGGATCCTACGTGGAAGAGAGAAGACCTGTTGGGTGGTTGAAGGACTGCTGGGAGAGATAGAAAGGCTGGAAAAACTTAGATTCTGCTTGTGAGGAGCAAGTGTGTGCTGGTTTGCCCTTGAGAGAGGTCTGCTCTAGCGGTTCCTGGGTTTCCTGCAATCGCCTCATCGTGTGCCTGAGCCTGGAGTGAATGAATGCTCCAGCCTGCTCATTCTGTGCCACAGCATGCTACTAAAAACACAATGGGTTAATGACGAAATCAAAGGAGAAACCAGAAGGCACCTCTAGATAAATGAAAATGAAAACGCAACACTCCACAATCTATGTGATGCAGGAAAAGCAGTTCTGAGGGGGAAGTTTATAGTGATACAGGCCTTCCTCAGGAAACAAGAAAAATCTCAAATAAATAACCTAACATACCAACTGAAAGAATTAGAAGAACAAACAAAGCCTAAAGTCAACAGACGGAAGGAAATAATAAAGATCAGGGAGGAAATAAATTAGAAAATAAAAAAAAAAAAAAGAAAGCAATAGAAAAGATCAGTGAAACCAAGATCTGTTTTTTTGGAAAAAGTAAAAAAAATTCATAAACTTTCAGCCAGACTCATCAAGAAGAAAAGAAAGAAGACCCAAATAAATAAAACATGAAAGAGGAGAAATAAAAGTTGATATCACGGAGATACCAAGAATTCTAATAGAATACTGCAGTTATATGCCAACAAATTGGACAACCTAGAAGAAATGGACAAATTTCTAGAAACATACAACCTGCCAAGACTGAATCAAGAAGAAATAGACAAATTGAACAGACCAATCACAAGTAGTGAAATTAGATTTGTAGTTAAAAAAAAAAAAACTCCCAGCAATCAAAAGTCCTGGGCCAGATGGCTTCATGGGGGAATTCTACCAAACACAGAAAGAACTAATACCTATCCTTCTCAAACTATTCCAGAAAATTGAAGAAGACAGAACACTCTAAACTTAATTCTATGAGGCCACCATCAATACCAAATCACACAATGCCACTACCAAAAAAATTATAGGCCTATATCTTTGATGAATACAGATGCAAATATAATCCAACAAATATTAGCAAGCCAAACCCAACAATGTATAAAAAAAAAATCATACACCATGATCAAGTTGGATTTATTCCAGGGTCACAAGGATGGGTCAACATATGCAAATCTATCAATGTGATATTCCACATTAACAAAAGGAAAAATAAAAATTATATGATTACCTCAATAGAAGCAGAAAAAGCATTTGAATAGTGTCTGTACTTCAATAAAAAATATACAAATGGATATACAGAGGAATTGAATGAATGAATCAATGAATCAATGCAATGATAAATTTTATAGAATGATAGTGCCAGTGGGACCTGAGAAACTATTGTAACCAAGACAAATTCTTAAAAGAAATCATCAAAGGCCTATAGCTCTCTGGTGGTAAAATAGACAAATAGAAACAATCTTATTCTTATTTTGGTAAAAGTGCTCACTTATCTTTAACAATAACTTATTACAACCTTGTAGGGCTTTATGGCCAGCAATGTAACACATTAACCTAGACATCTTTGGAGTATACAACTACTTCTGACTTGGTCATTACCTATATTGTAAAGATGAAGAAAGTGGAGCCAGTTAGTCTGATATCTCCATTCATGATTTTTGAGCATTAACAAATGAATGAATAAAGTTCAGAGAAGTTAAGTTGCTTGCCCAACAGTATACAACTAGTAAACAGTATAAATCTGAATTCAGGTTTTCTGCCTTCAGCTTGTATTACTTTCACAACACCACTGACACAGGGGGTAATATTTTCCTCCAATTCTTACGGTGTCAGATTATTTGATGTGAACATTTATGACAGTGGTGAGGCTGCTGTTGAATATTTTCTGTTTAATCTCATCACTGTAATAACAGACCTAAATCTGACTTTACCTTCAGCAGTACTGAATAATTAATTAAAAGTTAGAATTCACTAGACATTTTTTGCTTAATTACTTGTAATATGTGAATTTATTAGAACATGAATAATGCATCTCTGTATGGAAAAAAGTAGCTAGCAGTAACTTCTTGCCAATAAGTTATGATATATTTTAATGATAAGAAACATGAGGGATATTTAATCCTCATTTTACAAATGAAGCTGAGACTCATAGCTGTGTTGTGAGGACTGTATAAGACAGGAAAGCACTTATCATGTTATCTGGCACATGATAGAGCTTAGCTACTATTATGAACTTATACTTTAAATGGATGTTCTCATTATAAAAGCCATTATTGAGCAGAATTTGTATTGATTATGTTCAAAATTCTTAAGCTATGTTTCACCAAAGGCAAAGGCCAAAATTCTTAGTTTTCATGATGGAACCTTGAAAATGTAGTTAGTTTATAGCATATCTTAATAAATGTATACTTAGATAATTAAATTCACCAATAAATATATGAAAGAGAAGTAAAGTAGAAAAACACAAAATAAGGAAAAACTAATTATACTAACCAATGTATTTTATTTCAGCTTGAAAATACTAAAAAAAAGTGTGTTACTTTTTGAAAACATTGTTATATAAGATTCTTAGAATAAAAAGAAACAAAATTGAGTGATTTGTAGTGAGATGGATGGACCTAGAGTCTGTCATACAGAGTGAAGTAAGTCAGAAAGACAAAAACAAATACCGTATGCTAACACACATATATGGAATCTAAAAAACAAACAAAAAAAATGGTCATGAGGAACCTAGGGGCAGGACGGGAATAAAGACGCAGACCTACTAGAGAATGGACTTGGTGACACGGGGAGGGGAAAGTGTAAGCTGGGACGAAGTGAGAGAGTGATTTGCACGTATATACACTACCAAATGTAAAATGGATGGCTGGTGGGAGGCAGCCACATAGCACAGGGAGATCAGCTCGGTGCTTTGTGACCACCTAGAGGGGTGGGATGTGGAGGGTGGGAGGGAGGGAGACGCAATAGGGAGGAGATATGGGGATATATGTATGTGTATAGCTGATTCACTTTGTTGTAAAGCATAGGCTAACACACCATTGTAAAGCAATTATACTCCAATAAAGATGTTTAAAAAAAAAAAAGATTCTTAGAAAAATGAAAAAATATATTTTCAACAGCAACAAACTTGAAATTTTTGCAATTTGGTAATAATAGTACAAAACTCTCCCCAAATCTAACATTTGAACTATGAAAGAATGTGACATAGTTAAAAACTTAAAATATGTAGTGCCCAAAAAAAGAAGCATTCTACAATTTTTCTTGAATTTCTACTTGACAATTCTTAAATTACTTGAGTCTTATAGATAGGATTATTTATAAAAATACACCATAAGCTACTTTGTAGACCTTGGTTTTTAATATGTCAGAAAGGTAAAACCTAGCCAGGATCATAGAACTATTCTGTAATGCCTTCTAATTTTCCTTTATTAACCTCTTTATACGAGTTGTCACTATTCAAAATTGATACTTCTTTGTAATCTGTCGCTCATGGAATTAAACTGTACTAGGGGCTGGTGAAGGATAATTGAACACCAAGTATGTTATCAGAATGCAAGTCAAATAACTAAGTTAATAAAGTAAATGGTAAACTGCTCTGTTAGATGCCAGGTTAAAGTCTGCTAATAGAAAACTTATTCTAATATAATAGTTTAGACTTGTGAAGAAACAAATGAGATTGACCTTCAAAAATTATATTTTTAAATAATATAATAGTGGTATAAAGATCAAGTGCATTGCTCTTTGAAGAGCTCAATCTTGCTGTTAGTGAAGACAATAAATAAGGGTCAACTCAAGAAACAAATTTTCCCTTCAATAAAATTTCTGTTATTGGAGCTCCAAATTACAAGTGCTAATTAGAAGTAGGTTTTTACTGATTTGAGGACTATCTTTCTTTTGTTTCCTTATTTCTTAATTTCTTTTTTTTTTTTCCTTTTTGTGGAGAAAGGCACACAAACTTGGATCCATGCTTTTGTTACTGACCTAGGTTCTTAGACTCTTTAATCAGTAGAAGTTGATAAGAGGGCAGATGAGAAATTCAGGCAAGGATTTGTTGGGACTCATGCTGTAGCATAGGGAGTAAAAACAAGTAACAGGTTCCCTTGCTTGCTACCTGGGGGGGCGGGGGTGGGGGTGGGTAGCTGGTCCCTTAAATGGGGTGAGGGTAAGGGCTGACCAGTGGGTGGACTGGAGGGGTGGCTTAGGTGGTCTGCCCACACCCTTGGTGGTGCTGTGTGCATGGGATCATGGACAGGACACTGCTTTTGCTCCAGACACCTCAGAAGTAGCAGTTGGGTTTTGGTCTTTTTGTATCTTGTTCATAATTTGCCCCAACTGTTCATGCACCCAGTTATTTTTAATCCCTTATAGTTTCTTTATACTCTCTTGCTCAAGGAGACATTTGTCCAGGTGCAAACACTGCAGTGAAGGGTCCCAGGTCCCAACCTATTTCATTTTGATTATGACAGACTGATAGTGTCTGTCATCTACCTGCCCATAAGTTTGTCTATTTCTCGATCTACATAACTGTCATCTATTTGTGCTTAAAAATTCAAAAAGCATCTATAAACCCACTATTTAACACAAAATCTAGAACACTAACAAAGACCTCCATCATCCAATTTTGGTCCTACCCCACCCAGATACCTGCCACCCTCAAACTGAAAAACAAAAACAACCAAACAAAACACCGTCTATAGTTCTATGTTTATTATTTCCTTGTATATATTTTTATTTGTGTTCAGTCTATAAAAATTCCTGAAAAATTAATTTTTATTTTAATTGTGCTTAATTTAAAAATGGTATCATGAAATATAATCTCCTATAACTTGTTAAACTTTAAATCACATTGTTATATTCATCCTTTTGTTTTTTAACGTAGTTTCAGCTTGTTCATATCCTTTCATGTTAAACACTTCCATTTTGCGATTACTTCAAAGTGTATTATCTACGCTCCTGTTCATGGCCAGTAAGTTGTATCTGACTTTTATTTTTGTATAGTGTGCTGCTGTTATCTTGTCTTCGGATATACATTATAAGAAATTCTTTTGGTAATACAGTTAGGATAGTATTTCTCAGTTTAACATAATTTTAATTTATAAAATGGTACCATTTTTCCGAAGTGATTTTCCATCTTCTAAAATCTACAAAAAGATTAAAATATCTTACTGATCTGCATCCTCTCGAACTATTAGTATTTTAATTGATGCCAATCAGATGGACAAAAACAATGGCATGTTATTTTGATAATGATTTGAATTTAATCACAACTGAAAGCTAAAAGGTAATCCCTTATATTTGCCTATTTTTTCTTTTATTAGAAATATATATAGTCACACACATATATATACAAGAAGTATACAAATCATAAGTTTATAGCTGAGTACATTTTCAGAGTGAACATATACTTGTAACCACTAACCAGATTAAAAAAAAAAAAAAGATTATTACAAGCAATACATAAGAAACCCCTGCCACTCCTTACCACAATCCACCAAAATATAACTATATCCTGACTTCAGACACCATATACTAATTTTGCTTATTTGAACACTATTTAAAGAAAATATATTGCATGTATATTTTGTGTCTTTTTCTTTTGCTCGATGGCATGTTTGTGACTTTCACTATTTGTGAGTCATTCATACTGTTTCATGTAGCAGTAGTCCTTTGTGCTGTATGGTGTTTTATATGATGATTATCTCTTTGACTGTTAATGACATTTAGGATTTTTCAGTTTTCAGCTGCCTTGTATGAATTTTTATTGGATATATAAGTAGGAAGTTAATTGCTGGGTCTTGGGAAATGGTCATCCAGCTTTATAGATATTATCAAAAGTTTTCTAAGATACGTGAGTCATATATGGCATTTGGTATTCTCACCAGCAGTTTTAAAATTTCCAATCAATACTGTTTCAGTGCTTGGTGTTGTCAATCTTTAATTTTTAGTCTCACTAAAACAGATGTATACTGTTATCTCATTGTGCCTTTAATTTGCATGGTCCTAATGATGAATTAATACCATCTTATGTGTTTACTGGTCATTTAGGCATACTTTTGGGTAATATTCCTATTCAACTTTTTTTTTCATTTTTCCCTTTTGTGTCATTTTTTTGTTAATTTAGAGAACTCTATTTATATTTAGGATATGAGTCCTTTGTCAGACATAGCATTGCAAATATCTACTCCCTTATTTCTTTCTGTTTAATATGTGTTTTCTTACAACTTTCTTATGTAACTCAATGTTATCTGTAGAAAGACCTTTTAAATGATATTTATGCTGCATTCCCGAGTATAATAGCTTTAGTACTGCAGGACCTTCCTTTTCATTCTCTATTTAACAAATAAGTAGAACTACTAAGAATTTTGCTTACTTTTCCTCCCAAGTTTAATCAAATGTTTGAATGTTAGTTATCTCACCTATAGTATCCATCTAAAAATAAATAGGATGTAATTAAAGTAGCTAGAATGTGTATTTCACAAAATTTATGATTCAGAATTATAATAAGAGAAATCAAATGATTTTTTGTTTTATATGTTCAATTTATTTCTGGTCCAGGTTTTGTAAAATATATCCAGCACACACATACACATATATTCACACATATTAAAAATAAAATACAGTTTTATTATCTGTGGCCTCAAGCCTCATTCCCCGCTGCTTTTCTTTCCTCATGCTCTATCATAATGCCAGCATTTTTAAAACCTATCTTATTACATTCCTTAGTTGTTTTATTCACTCAGTATATTCTCTTTTACTTTTACTCATGTAAAGCTATCCAGTCTTCAAGGATAGGCTCAAATGTAATTACCTTGTGAAACTTTTAATTAGTAACTTTCATCTTGGATTATATCCTACTTCAGTTTTTAAAATCTATCACATAATTTTTCTCTAGACCATATTTCATATTAATAACTATTGTTTAATGTTATTGTTTGTGTTTGTCAACTAAAGTGTAAATTTTTTAAAGGCAGTGGGATTTTCCTATGCTTCTTTATTTCATGTAGTGTGTAATAATCTTGAGTATGTAATAGGTCTCTGATTGAATGTAGATTAATCTTCCAGACCTATTGATAAAAATGAATACTTTTTAATCAGCATAGTAGTTGATAATAAATGATACTTCAAAAGGGGTGTGGTAGACAGAAAAATAGCCCCAAAACTTGAACAGAACATAATGCCCAGAATTAGCATGAGAAACGGGGACGGAAGTGTTGACCAAAGAAAAATGCACAACCTAAAAAGTTGCAAGTTATGTTTTATTTGAGGACCTTACTGAGAACTATAGCCTGGGACAGACATAAGTTTCTGTGAAAAAAACAAAACAACAACAAAAGTAGTTGAACCTCAAAAAATTACTGCTAATCACAAAGAAGTGACTCAAAATTTCACTACCTTAGAAATACAGATTACCCTTTCTGAACCAAATTGCTTGAGCTTTCAGAATCAGGGGGAAATTAACCACCTTGTCCTGCAGGATGTAAGTCACCATTCACACATAAAACACTTTGGAACATGGTTAGTTTAATAGACTCTAAATATTTAGTGCATATAAACTGTAGTGGTCTTGGCAGCAAGATTTATAAATTTTCCTCAAAAGTTTTAAAGAGTTAACATGCTTCACTAAGAAGCTAAAGTATTATCAAATAGGAAAATGATAGGGCCCACAAATTAGAAATTCATCTTGCCACTAAACCGGTCCTTTTAAAGATTACAATATAATTTTCCCATTAAAGGCTCTTTGATATGCTTGAAAGAGGGTTTATGTGAAGTTTCCTTTATGCTTAGGATGGAGAACTCTACTCTTTGCAGTATAGTCTTTATTACAGGGTTTTGAAATGTAAAAGCAATTGCCTAAGCAATGGTGATGTATGTTGTTTGCATATGAATTGCTGCACTTCAACTATTCCTATTTCATCAGCAAAGTACCAATTAGCAACCAGTGCTATTGTCCTGTCAATTAGCAAAGAAAAATTTCAGACGGTTACCTTTATAATAGTGCTCCAAATAGAGATCCAGAGTCCAAGTTTAAAGAAAAAAGAAAAAAATATATGTTCTGAAGCCCCCTTCTTAAACACCTGGCCTGTTATGTAGGAATATCAATGATAAATTATATAAGAAAAACAAAGTCCTATAATCTGTAATTTTTGTAGTTCTATAGAAAGCAATCTTGAAGTATGAGGGTTGTTAGGGAAATAATATGTTTAATCAAATGAGAGATGTACATTTTATTTAAAATGTCTAGGGATACATAATGCCTGCTAATTTATCCAGCTGTATAATAAATTGAGAATTAATACTTGTTTTTGTGAACAAAGATTACAGGTTAAAATCTCAGAACTGATTTCAGCCTGTCCAAGATGATACACTGACATACCACAGTACACTACATCCTTATAAAACACACAAAGATGAATAAATCCCTGTGAATAAAACTTGTCTAAAGTTCACAAGCTGCTCAGAATTGTGAGAATTGCAGTTGTTTACAGGCCAAAAATAACATACCAAGAAGTTATCCTGTTTCTTAGACATTACCAGTTGGATAAAAATTTTAGACAAATGTTAAAGAGTTACTTTACTATCATTTATTATGCTAATGATAACTGTCAATGAAAAGTCAACTCATAATCCAACTAATGAAGTCTTTAAAATCTTAAGCTAATAGGTCAGCATTTGGCTAGATCAAAGTTCTTGGAACACATCAGAATCACCTGGTGAGATTAAAAATACAAAGTTTCCATTCCTGATAATTATGAGTTAACTAGTGCTGAACTAATTCTCTTGGCAAAAACAATTAGAAAGTCTAAATAGAAAAAAAGATTGTTTGGAAATACATTAGTGTGAGAGCAGAAGTGTTGCAGGAAAATGGGACATAGCAGGATGGTTAAGTCCCAGGTCTCCTGCGAGGCCCTGGGATGCGGGGGTGGGTTTGGGGGGGAGCAGGGGGCACCAAGTCAGGGTCCTTGGCTTCACACGGGAAAGGTTGCAAAACAGAGCTGAAGTAGAGTGAAAGCAGATATTTATTCACGGAAATACACACTCCATAAACAGAGTGTGAGCTGCCTCAGAAGGCAAGAGGCCCCAGGGTGTGGAGGTGGTTAGTTTTTATCAGCTGGGTAATTTCATAGGCTAATGAGTAGGAGGATTATTCCAGCTACTTTGGAGAAGCAGCAGGGATTTCCAGGAATTGGGCCACCACCCACTTTTTGTCCTCAGAACTGTCATGGCGCCTGTGGGTGTGTCATTTAGCATATGCTAATGTATTACAGTGAGCATATAATGAGGCTCAAGGTCCACTGGAAGTCTAATCTTCTGCCATCTTGGGCCCAGTAGGTTCTAATAACCAGTTTTTATCATATCTTCAACAGCTATGTCATTCTTTTAAAGGTTGGGCCCTGACCCCTTCCCTCCTGCCTCAGTAGCAGACCAAAGTAGAAGGGAGCATAGGGGAGAATAACATTTAGGTCACATTTCCCATTCTTAGTGTTTCATTTTGCTCAGTTCTGCAAAATCTAGCCATGCAGGGAGATGTTGCTTTCCTAGTCAGTGTTATTACCCAGAGGAACTTGGGTCCACTCACCCACTGCACAGCAAAGCCAATATACTGACACCAGTTTGTGGTGAAGGAAAGTAAGGCTTTTATTTGCATGGCACCAAGGAAGGAGTATGGGCAGCTCATGCTCAAAAGACCCAAACTCCCTGATGGCTTTAAAGGCAACACCTGAGGATGGGGGGGGGGGGTGCAGGGTGCATCACTTTCTTCTGATTGGTTGATGGTGAGGTAACAGTGGTTTTTCAGGAATCTCAGTCATCAGCATTCTGGTTCCAACCAGTCTGGGGTTTAGTGCTTGTGGTCAGCATGTAGTCACCATCCTCTACTGGAGTCGGAGGGTGGGTGAGGCTTAGTTCCTGAAGAACAACTCAAAGAGATCTGTCAGATGGTTATGTATACCCCTTGAGGAGGAACTAAGACTCTGTTTTCTCGCTGAACTGTTGTCATTACTTTTCTTGTTTGACTGCTTTTCCTTTGTTTCTGCATTTCCTCACTTCCCTAATTAGTAACTGCTCTTTGGAACTCAGGAAAGGTCTAGGACACTAAAGCCTCTTTCTACAAATAGACAATGGGGGACACTGAGGGGATTTCATACTTGGGAGGATCCCATAGGGTCCTGTTCGTTTTCACTATATCTAGTATTTATTTTAATGGATGACACTGGTATGATGGTATGAGTGTAAAGATTGCATTTTATCCCTCTTTGTACCCTTAGCAAGTATCTTGTTGCATGGGATATATTAAATACAAAGTTATGTATCTGTATCTGTTTAGTTATACACACATATTGTGTGTGTGTGTGTGTTTTAAACTGAAGCAGCTAGGAACTCTAAGGATGACTTTTTTTTTAATTAAAACATGAATTTATATTTTTCTTTTACTTCCACAGAAACGGTATTCCTTGATAAAACTCAATCTTGAAGCATTGCCTAACATTATTAATATGCCATATTTTAAAAGACAGTATAGTGCAGAACAAGAAATGGAAATAAACAGCACCAATTTCACTTGAGTACTTCTTTGTTAACTTTAACTGTTATCAGTCAGGGAGGGAAAAGCTTCAATATACTTTATTTATTTATTTATTTTAGCACTTTTAAAATATTTATTTAATTTTATTTATTTATTTATTATTTTTGGTTGCATTGGGTCTTAATTGTGGCATGCTTCCCTGGTGGTCCAGTGGTAAATAATCCGCCTTCCAATGCAGGGGACTCAGGTTCGATCCCTGGTTGGAGAACTAAGATCCCACATGCCGCAGGGCAACTAAGCCCATGCACCACAACTAATGAGCCCGAGCCCCTCAACTAGAGAGAGAAAACCTGCACACCACAACTAGAGAGAAGCTGCATGCTGCAATGAAAGATCCCACATGCCTCAGTAAACTTAATTTAGGTAGGCAAACATATCATGTTGTTATCTGCCTGAGACGTAAGTAGGAAACAGACATTTAACTCAGCCAGAATACTCTGCTAGAAGCAAAGGCCCTTGGGAGGAATAGATTCACCATGTCTGGGATTGAGAGCCCCATAGTGTCCAATACCCTTGCAGACTGCTTTTGTTCAGTATCTCCTTCCTCTAGAAGAGAGGACTTTAATTTCACGTTTAGAACTTACTAAAGAGAAGCCATTGAAGAGCATATCCATGCACCTAATTAACACTGAGCATTCCATCTGACTTCCTAGCAGTTTCCCTGCCTGGTAGAAAAAAAAAAAAACAGAAAAACTATGTCACAGTGACATGCTGCAGTTCTGCCTGATTTTTCCCACTCAGCAGGGAGTTCTACAGCTGCTCTGACTACTAACTTCACTTTGTTCACTCTCAGATCTGTAGAAATGTTAAGCATAGTTGTCTTTTTGGTAATCTCTGCAGATTTCTTGTATGTAATAGTCAAGGATCAAAATTCTTCCCCATAAAACATAGATTATAAACCTCATTGGAAACAGAAAGAAACATGGATTAAAAATATACACAGTGCTTTTCTTAAGGTTTACTTGTTGAAGGAACAAAAGTTCTCTCTCTTAATTTTTTTATAATTTCTATATATTCCTTAGTACATTTAAAAAAATAATTTTCTTCCTAGGAGTCTTGTATAATCCTTAAATTGTGACCCATCTTAACATGATATCATGGGGACTTCCCTGGTGGCGCAGTGGTTAAGAATTCACCTGCCAATGCAGGGGACACAGGTTCGATCTCTGGTCTGGTAAGATCCCACATGCCGCAGAGCAACTAAGCCTGTGTGACACAACTACTGAGCCTGCACTCTAGAGCTTGCAAGCCACAACTACTGAAGCCCATGTGCCACAACTACTGAAGCCTGCAGGCCTAGAGCCCGTGCTCTGCAACAAGAGAAGCCACTGCAATGAGAAGCCTGCACACCACAACAAAGAGTAGCCCCCGCTTGTCACAACTAGAGAAAGCCCGTGCACAGCAATGAAGACCTAACGCAGCCAAAAATAAATAAATTAATTAAAAAAAAACATGATATCATGGCGTAGTGTAATATAGGTTCATCTGTATATAACAGTGACTCAAAATAATATTGATTTCACAAGAGAGAGGATTTTTATTTCTTTTCTCTCAAAATCCATTCATGAATCATTTGAGGAAGGAAAATTAATCTGGAAAGCTGTCTGGAAACTTTCCATTGGTAACTTTTGATACAATGGAGCCAATACCAGCATAAAAGTTGTAAAATGAGTGTCTGTGGCTTGGAAGAAACTCCTGAAGATGGTGGTAAGGCATTCTTAAAAATGTCACCTCATTAATGTTCTTAATGGTACAGGTGGTAGAGTATAGCAATGCTGAGTGAAAGTGATTTTGAATAATCAGAGTGAATAGTGAAATTTTAAGAATTTCTCAGCTGACTTTTGCACATTTGTTTTTTTTTTGTTTGTTTGTTTGTTTTGCGGTTCGCAGGCCTCTCACTGTTGTGGCCTCTCCCTTTGCGGAGCACAGGCTCAGCGGCCATGGCTCACGGGCCCATACGCTCCGCGGCATGTGGGATCTTCCCGGACCGGGGCACGATCCCGTGTCCCCTGCATCGGGAGGCGGACTCTCAACCACTGCGCCACCAGGGAAGCCCTGCACATATTTTATTAATGTGGGCAAAGAGTGATATACAAAAAATAACTTTTTTTGGTCTAAATCTAAAAAATGTTAAATCAGTACAAAAATTTTTAAGTGTCAGATTAAAAAATACTGTTATAACAATTACCAGCATTTTTTATTTCTTAGTGGCACATAAAATGTCATCTTGCAATCAATTTAGCCTTTGATTCAATAAAAAGGTAGCATATCTCCTGACCTTGGAGCTCATTTGCAATCACGATACAATCCCTGCTATCCTCCCCACCCCCATATCTGTACACTAACCCTCTCTGCCCTGCCTGGAAGGCTCCTTTGCCCTCTGCCTTCCTGTGTTTGACCAGTAGAAAAAATATTGAGAAAGTCTTAGAGTGGAAGGAGAAGAGAAGGGGAGATGGTTATTCCTGCACCTCCTTTTTACTTTGCTGCAGATCTGGCAAAGGCTGCATGTCTTTATGGAACTAAGGTTTCTAATCTTTCTTTCCTTCATACAGAGGGAAGATAAATAACTTTTGACAATAATCATTTCATATTTGTCTGAAACCAGCTCCTTCAGACTTCTTTTTATTTTTTTCTCTTCTACTTTATCCCCTCTCTTGGGAAATTTTGGATATTAATTAATCAAAAATTTTTATCATGTGTTCACTCTAAAAATATATAGTCTAGATAAATTGTCTTAAAGAAAAGAAAGAAAAATTACTAAACTAAATTTATTTTGCTTAAATTATGTGAGCTTATGGAAAAAAAACTCTGCAACTTAGAAAAGTAATTGAGTAATGGCCTTGCTCACAATGTTAAAGAGAAAAGATTATCTATAGTTCTACAAAATGAAGAAGAAAGCTTAAATATGATTTAAGGAGTCTTTAAAATTTAGCTTTATTAACACATAAGCTTGTAAATTGTCTTAAACTAAGTACATGTAATATTCCTGTCAAACGAATAACACAAGTTAAGTAACAGACATGTCATTTTCCACGTTTTACTATGTAAATTAATACCAACAAAATATTCCACTTTATACAAGATTATGTCTAAACATCTCATGATTTAAACTTTGAAAAATTTCCAACATTTGTTTTTGAGTCAAAGAAGCTAGCATTGTTCCCACAATAGTTTAAAATTTCAAATTATTAAATGGTTCATAAAGAAATTAGTTTGTGATATCTCTTAAAATGTTAAATCCCATAAATTCTAATAATGCTAGGAATAATAAGGGATTAATGTGTTGACTTTAATTACAATTTCCAAATTCTTAATTAAATTTAAACCCTTAGACTAATATTAAATTGTGTTAATAAATAATCTTTGGTTTCTCTGGTAATTTAAGAGCAAGAAAAAAATAGAAGCTTTGGTCATTAAACATAATATACTCTATTTTTACCATATAGAATGTGAAAACGCTTTTGCAAAATGTTACATATCTATCACCTTTTTTTTTTTGCTACAATAGGATATTTGAAAGTTATAAGAAATATCTGCTCATAAAGATGAAGAGTTTATGGATTTGTCATTTAGTTTTCACTGTGTCTATATCTGTAGGAAACAAAAGTTGATTACTTTGGTTAAGATGAAAATAAATATAAATGATTGAGGTTACACCAAGTATAATAATAAGAATAATATGAGTATGGACTTTCCTGGAATGACCCAGTTAACACAAATTTTTTTCCATCTCCTTTTAAAGAGAGATTAAAATGATTAACAAAAGAAATTAAGCTTTGGCATTCTCTAAATTTTAATAAACTCAAAATTGTGAGAATTATTTGTTTTCCAAACATAGTTCAATTGTCATAATTTGTATGCATAAGTAGCCTTCTCATGTGAAAAGAAAAATATTCACGTTGAAATCCAAAGACTAGGTACTATTTACCAATTAATTCTTGTTTCCAGATTTTATTCTACTTGTTACTCAGGTATAAAAAGTGACAGTTGGTGATATATCAGTTTATGATATATGCTATATGATTTCATTGATTTTAATTTGATTCAAAAGCCTTAGAGATTTTTCAGTGTTCTTTGTTTATGTTTTTATTCAAGAATAATCAAGGACTACATTCTTATAAATTAATTGAATGGCATTCCTAAAATAAGGATTCTACCTTCTGTTTTATAAAATTTAAAGATTCTTTTGATGGTGGACACAACACACTGACACTCAAGATAGATGAAAGGCTGAACAAGAGAAGGCTGTCCCTTAGGGCCACACAGGCAATCAACCTGGGAATAAGGTAACAGCAACCTGGAAATGAGGGGATAACTTATATATGGCAAGTAGGGTGACATTAGTTAGATTTCATGGGCACCATATGGATTGACTGATTTAAATAATTTAAAGGGCTCTGGGGCACAGGGGCTGTCCTAATTTTCTGGTACCTGATCCAAGCAGGGTATATGGTGGCCTGTAGTATGAGAACCCAGTAAGGTGAGTAATCGGGGGTATGAAATTAATCAGTTGCTCAGAAAGAGAAACTGAGCCAGGGCCTCAAAACGGGGCCATAAGAGTATTAAACAAACAAACTATATTATGCCCTCTTCCAATGTGATCAAGTCAGCCGACATAATTCATTGGCCCAAACTGTTCAGTTTTCCCCATAACAGAGAAATTTGGCTGTAATCTTAAATCGGTATCTGTTAGGCATTTTCACTCAAAATTCTTGAGGCTGTCTCTCTGGTACATGTCCCATCTGCCAACCTCATAATTCTGGCAAAAATCTATAAAAGTGGCACATGGGTGTTTGAACACTGGCAAATGAGGATTTTATACAATTGTATCATTCAAATGAACATGAACACATTCTTATTGTTTTTCTATTTTTGCTCAATCAAAAGACAGCTATCTCAGTGTAACTTAAAACCTCAAACCTTTAAGACTGTTTCCAACGTGGGTTATCAAACTTAAATATCCAATACCAAAGGCACTCACTTTATATTTTTACATTTTAAAAAAGGCTTCACAAGACACCAAGAATGTAGTTCTCCCTGAATTTCTCAGGGTTCCCGCAGGTTTCTGGCCTGAGCAATGGAAAGAGACATGCTAAAAATAGAGACTGTCTCCTTTTGTCCTCTGGAAACATTTGCTCTTTCACATTTTAAGTGTGTTATAAACAGAGGTACGCTTTATATTTCACAGTGGGATGAATCCCAGGGCCATTATTTTTATATTCACATTAGAAATGGTTGTAAACTAGGGACCTTCCTCTTCTTGCCTCAGAGAAGATTTGTTTTCATTAGGGAGAAAAGGTTTCTCTCTCAAGTGGGGAGGAGTGTAACTATATATCATCAGTCCCCGTAAAAACTCATAATTTCAGATTCCTCTCCTGTAGTACAAGAAAACCACTTTTTGTACATGTGTGGATAACCATTTGCCTGTCTCATCACATCCTTCTGAGAGTGGGGTATGGCAAACTGATGTGGTTATTGCCGTAATTAATAATAGTCTCATTTTTATCTGGAGCTCTCATGTTTGCTTTCAGAATAATATAAATAACTATAGGTATTAATGTTTTATCCAATGCTGCTCATCATCTACAAACACCTTTGTTCTTATCATCCATAATCAACAATGAAAACTGAGAGAACAAAAGATACTTAAAAGCTTTTACATTTGGGCTTCCCTGGTGGCGTAGTGGTTGAGAGTCCGCCTGCCGAGGCAGGGGACACGGGTGTCCAGGAAGATCACACATGCCGCGGAGCGGCTGGGCCCGTGAGCCATGGTTATCTAATGTATTATTATAAAGTTTTAAGGCACTGTAACCAAATTTATTACTAACAAGTACAGAAGGGTAAAGTATGGACTCCTTGTGTGACCTTTAGCCAAGAACTGGAAATAACTCTGATTTAAGACTCCTTTTTAATCATGTTGGAAGGAGCCTCAGCAGATTCTGTTAAGACAAACACTGCCCTGAAAACCTGAGGAACTGAGCTGAGGTTCATGTCTCTAGTTAAAAGGAATTGACCCTTGGGTTCATGTCTCTTAGTTTAGTAAGACTTTACGTTTGCATTTCCAGGACTTCAATGCTGACAAGACATCCCAGTAATAAAGATTCTCAAGAATCTTGAATCAAGTAGCATAATGTTAAATATTCTAGGACCAGCGCCTTCCAAATGTCAGGAGCCACTGATTACCACACCTTAAAAAACAAACAAAAAAACTCATTCTCCTTTTTCTTCCCTAATTCCTTTCCCCCTTTCTATTAATTTCAAATTCCATTTATTGTGAGTTGTTTTCATGTTGCAGCATTCAAATAGACAAGAAGGTTTGAGTTAATGGCCTTTGATTAGTTTCACTTCCATATTTGCAAATTCACTTTCAAACTAAAAGTCTCTTCCACACTGTTCTGGGGATCAAATAAGTGTGTTAGGAAGTAATACTTTATTTTTTTGGTCCTCCACATATTTCTAATGCATTTATTGCACGGGAACTCTACTTTTTATATTAGCACTGTAAGGATTGTATTAGATGTATTGCAAGGGAGCTCTTCTCCATTTCTTCATGCAGACTATATGTATTTTGAACAGGAGCTATGAAAATAACCAGAAAATTATGATCTTTAAAGAATTTTAGTTTTCTCATTAAAGGTTAATGTTAATTTGAAAACACTAAAGTTAGTGTTAGTGAAAACACTAACATTAAAGGTTAGTGTTAATTTGTACAAGTTTAATCTTTACTGCAGGGTGATTTACCAGGGGCATTATACTGATTAATATCTGTACCATTTACAGCAGAGACAGTTTTTAAAAAAGCAATACTCCCTGAAGAAAAGAACTCTGTGCAAATGCATGAAACCCCAAAGAGATCCATGTACAAGCTGTGTTATAGCAGATTATTTTCTTTCACTTTCATGAGTGCAAAACTAGGAAAAGCTGACAGAAAATGATCAATTCTTCCAGTTTGCGTATTTGTTGGTTTATTTGTTTTAGAGTTAGAACATAAATGTAATGCTGTTATTCTCAATTAATTTCTTAATAGAGGATCAGAGTTAATTAATAGTATAACTAATTAAGACATCTAATTATGTTAATCGGTGGGGTCATAACCTGATTTAGCCTATTAATAACACAGTTATATCTCCATGTTGATAATGGAGCATCTATCATTTTCAAACCTCTCTTGACCCACACTCTGACATTCTTTGTTGGATTTTGCTCTCCTTTTAAATGATAATTCCACATGGATGTATATTTTTAGATTGTGAATAAATTCATCATTTCTTTTACTATTTTCAGAAATTTTTATTTTTTTGTATTATGAAAATCTAAAATAGTATGAACATGGTCAATCTGATTTGTTGATTATTACTTGAGTAGACCTATACAATGTATACCAATTTTATTAAGAATAAATGTAAGGGGCTTCCCTGGTGGCGCAGTGGTTGGGAGTTCGCCTGCCAATGCAGGGGACGCGGGTTCGTGCCCGGGTCTGGGAAGATCCCACATGCTGCGGAGCGGCTGGGCCCGTGAGCCATGGCCGCTGAGCCTGTGTGTCCGGAGCCTGTGCTCCGCAACAGGAGAGGCCACAACAGTGAGAGGCCCGCGTACCGCAAAAATAAAAAAATAAAAAAAAAAAATAAAAATAAATGTAAGTAGAATAATCAATAATGTTTGTTACTTTATTATTCAAACAGTTTTTATTAGATTCTTGTTGTATATTAGACACAAAGAGTATTTAAAAATGAATAGCGAATAGCATTTAGTTCCTGCCTGTTATCTTGTTCACCGCAATGTCCAATGAAATTATGAAATGGGAAAATGGATCAAGGATCAAACTTTGTTTACAAAATTTTACCTATGGGGAATATTGCTATATCTCAGCTACTTGTAGCAAACAAATTATATTTTGGATACTTTCCTTGGAATCTCTGAGTAATATTAATTTGGTTGAGAACTGACCTGGAACCTTCTTTGTAGAGTTATAAATATTTCATTGTTTTGCAGGATGGACCCAACCTCCAAACTTCATTCATATGTTGAACCTGAAGACAGTTTACACACCAAGAGAATCTGATAGAACGTCCTCACATGAGGGACTCCTGGTGAAATCAGTTTGTGGAAACAGGTAGGAGGTGGCTTGGGCAAAGCAGAGGAAGTGGGTTTATAGTTGTTAAGGTGTGTAACTAGGGGAAAGTTCTCACAACCAGGCAGGAGACATGAGATTTAAAATTCCCACCTGCTCCAAAGGAGGAAGTATGTGCAGGCTCTTTTATAAGCCTGTCCAGAGTGGGGCCAAAGGGGGGAAAAAACATTGAGGGTTAAAAAGAAGTCAACGGTCAAACATCAAAAATGTGGCGATCTGTAAAATATATGTGATATGTCATCTTTAGGCTAAATAATTATTAGCCTATTTTCAAAAAGTAGCATAGCATCTCAAAAAGAACATAAGCTTTGGAATAATACAGAACTAGGATTTAAATTATTCTCTGCTTTATGGAATCATGTGATTTTGACTAAGTCATTTTATACCTGTTCGATTCAGAAGTGTTTTTTTTTTTCCTTCTTCTATGAAATGGAGTTAATGCTTAACCTACATTGTGACCTTAACCCTCATGGTGAGGGTAAGACAATATACATCAAGTTTTTGACAAATATCTTACTTTGTATTTTATTCTTTTGAAATAATACTAGTAATTATTATTCTTGATATTTATTTCCAAAGAAAATCCTTTGTAGGAATTCATTGTAGCTAAGTATTCCATGAGTTATGCTATGTGGGCTTCCAGCTCTGTAAGTCAATGGAACTTCCTGAATTAAACAGATCTCAGTCTTGGTAGATGGTACAGGAGCTTATCACTGTCTCATAAAATATGGCTAGGTAAGATTAAGAAGAAAGGCTGTGAAATGCAAGGGCTGCAGGAGAAAATGTTAATATCAGTTCTTAGACCCTAGAACCTCCATGAATAGGTTTTGAAAATAACCAAGAAATATTAGATCTTAGATGTTGCAAGATCAACTCTTTTTAATTTTTAGTATAGGAATATATCTGAAGTAAAGAGTTTTAATATATGACTTTTAAATAAAATTTAAAGACATATTTAATATTCATTTTTGGTAAAAATATATTATTTATCATTATATAAACTTAAACATTTATTAAATTTTAATTCCTTCTAAGTTAGAAAAATATTATAGACCAGACACAATTGTCTTTGTGAGGAAATGAAGTGAAATGGTTCTAGGAAAAGAGGATTTTTCATTCCAAAATTTATTGAAATATTTTTCTCTACATGTATTGTTTTAAAGGTTATTCTTACAGTTATTTCAAATACCTCTTTCTATTATCTGTCATACACTAGGATATAAATAGTATGTAACAGACTAGCATAGGTAAAAGTACAAATATTTAATATCAGGGAGACCAAAGTTCAAAACATATATTTCAGCACATATTTAGGAAACATCTTATATTCAGATAATTTCATGTATAAAATTATTTACCATGGAAAATTAGGGGTATAGAGTAAATAGCTTTCTTCCTTTTTAATTATTTACAACCGGAATATTGTGTAAGCATTTCTTGAAAATGTTAAAGTTAATAAAGGCTTTTAAAAAATTTTAACGACTTCTTTCCATTTTATATTAAAAAATCGACTTCAGTATGTCGAAGATATATATTACTGAGTCAAATATGCATGTAAATTACTTAAAATTGGCCAGCTAGTAAGTGTAAAGTAATTAATGATTGCTAATGTTTGAGTTATAAAGACTTTTTAAATAATCGGCATGGTTGCAGTATAATTAACTGAAATTACTTCAATAAAACCAGTAATTGGTTTTGAAATAAGAGCAGTATATTTAAAAATCTACATGGTATTCAATGTATGTACTATTATTATGTTAAAATCAAGACCTTCCTGAAAAGGGTCTCGATAGGGGAAAATTAATGAAAAAATGTTTCTATGTGACAAATAAAATACTATTAATGGTTTACATGTAAGGACAATTAGATTTTCTTTCAGGATGGGAAACTCTTATTTTTAACTGATAATTGTACATTTACTTTTTGAGAAACTAAAATACCAAAGAGAAATATAAATACTTTTTTTGTGTGATTTAGCACATGCGAGTGTCCAATTACCTATATTTACTCAGGCTTTGATAATCTAACACTCCTCACCTGTGTTCAACATAGACCAGCATCTAAGCCTCTTTCCATGCCAGCCTTTTGTACCTAAATGTCAGCCAGGCTTAGGGTCAGGAACATAGTGAGGGCCTAGTAGCCAAGAATACAGTTCTTAATGCACGAAGAAAACAGCTAATCTGATCACCCAAGGATACCTCATCCCAGCCCATGCACACACAATATATAACACAAATTACTTTATAGAATTACTTTAGGTGGGGAAACATTTCTGGAAGAATTTTACTTCAACTTATTAGACTTAATTGTCTATAGAAGTAGGGAGCTCAAGTGGGGCTACTGATGACTTTTGCTTTCTGCTTTATATTCATTTTATGTTAAAATTGCAGTTAGACATTATAATAATACAATAGTATATATTATTTCCATCATTCAAAAACAAAGAAGAATAGAAATATATTTTTTAAAGGTAAGAATAATTCCAATAAAATTTTATATGGGATGCCAATAGTGTCTCAAATAGAACTTCTGCACCATGTACATTGAAGTTACTGAGTTTCTCTGATATGATGACAAGGCTAACTACAAAAGACTGTGAAAAACCCTGTTCTTGAAAAACTCACAGTATAAATTATAGGATGTACATATATGATACTTTTTTATGCCTCCAAGTAATGAGAGATTGAATATTCAAGTTAGAGTTTAAAGAAATATGGAGGGTAATTAAAATATACGAGGACAGGATAAGAATATGATAAAAGAATACATCCTGTGAATACAGACCACATGAGATGGTAGAATGATTCAAACCTATAAAGTAGTTATTATGTCAAAATGAACCAGAGGAGTAAAATGCACCTAGGAAACAGTAGAATAAGAGAAAGCAATAACAACTCAAGTTTATTGTATTTAAAAAAAATAGAATTGAAGGTATTTGTAAACATGGTTGTCTTCTTTGGTCATAGGAAAAAAATTGCATCTGTGGCTTTGCATGTATGTATTTGTACTTGCTAAACATGTGTCTATATATCTTTCACAGTAGAATGTTTATCATAATCAAATAGGATAGTAAATATACAAATATATTAATGTGATAACAGCTACAAATTCTGTATTTGTGAACACAGCATGAAGGTGTCTAATCCTGATTTATAGTCTCTAATATTATGGTAAGATTCTGAAGTATAAAAGTATACTTTAGCATACTAGGTTATAAAAGAATGAAGAATAAAAGGGCAAAGTGTTAAAAGAAGCATGGCTAATAAAATTACTCCATCAGGTAATCATTTATAGAAAATAAAGGTAACATGTGTCTCTATAAGGAACTCACAGAAAAAATTTCTAGCCTGGCCATTTTTGAGTTTAAGACATTGAGGAGAAAATTGTGATGTTTGAAAAAGTTGAAAGAATTTACTCAGCTTTATAGGACAGACAAATGGAATCTGTCACCTGGTTAAGCCTCAAATAAGTATTTTTACTAGAATCTATCATTAAGATGAGAATATTGAAAAAAAATCCCATTTGCTATTAGCTGAAGATATGTTTTACATTCATATATCCATTGTTAAAGATATATAGCTTAGAGAATGCATAGAGCACATGTAGCTGCTCAGCGAGCAAAAGTAAACCATTTGGAAATTAAAATATGCACATTATTTAGCAAATAAATATGTAGAGAGTATCAAGTATGATTTTCCCGCTAAAACTTTAATAGGTTTTTTTTATGAACGCATTGGCTTTTTAATATCTGCATTCTGATGACAATAGCAATTTATCATGCCTGTGCCAGTTCTCTTTAGTAAAATACACGTTTACTGATTCTATTAATGTTTAATTATTACAAAATTTATATCTTACATCTTAATAACTAATTAGATCACTCTTTCAACAGTATTTTCTAAGAACGTACTATATACAGGTACACTACTATAAACACAGCAGTGAATGAAATATAGGTGGTCCTTCCTCCCATTGTCTTCCTGTTTAACTAAAACAAAACGCAGTAGCCTCTAGTTGCATTTCAAGCACCATGCAATTTTATGTCATTCACAGTTTTTAAGTTAGAATTTCACCATTCACACAAATATTTGACATTGCAGAACATATAAGAATTGGAAATGATCATAAAATGTTCAAAAATATTGGACGGTGATAACATAACTAGGATGCCTCTGAGATATTCTTACCAAAAGTTGTTATTTCTGGGATTTATAGAAAATGTTGTTCTGTCATTGAATACAACTTCCATCAAGCTAAACTTAACTGACAAGACAACTTTATATTTTTCCTAAACAGTAGGCAAAAGAGAGCAAGCATTTATTATCCTTTTTTTCATGGTGAGATGGTGTAAAAGAATACTGAGAGTTTGTTAGAAGTGATAGCTGTGAGAAAGAGGAAATATTATGTTGAGCAGAGTTTAATGAAAATAGTAATTAAAATTCATTGAGCATTACTGAGTGCCAAGAAATACTCTAAAAAACTTTACATCTCCATGAGTTGGGTATTATTAACATCCCATTTTACAGATATGGACACTGAAGCACAGAGAAATGAACTTGTCCAAAATGACACAGAAGTCAAGTCAGAGCCAGGATTTAAGCATCAGCAGTCTGGCCATCAAGTTTTTCTTTTTATACAATCTTATAATGACACTCAGATTGGAACCTGCTTCTCAGATCGCAGAAGAGGGGCCAGAGAGAACATTCCCAGTATATTGCCTTGCAGGCAAACAGTCCATAAATAGTGAATCATGCATCATACAAAGATTAGATTATCGGACCTCTAAAATTCCTTCCAATTTCAGCGTTAGATGATTCTATGAATATTAAATTAATGAATTTCACTAGACTGCTCAGCCTAGAGCCAAGATACATTGAAAAGTTGCTGTATGGAAAGAGGCCAGTAAGTGCCTGCTTTATAGATAGCAAAACATGTTTGAGAGGGTCCATTTCCAGCAGAAAAGCCCAAGGGCTCAGAACCGCACCAACAGTCACATAGATTTCAGTGGAACCCGTGTAACAAAAGAGTACCTTCTGCTGCTCCATTTCTGTTCTCTGAATTGTTTTTCTGGCCCGCTACCCTAGTGAGTGGCCATGGCAACTTTTCTCTTCACTTCAGCTGATTAGTTTAATATCTGTCGCAAGCTCTAGGAGATAAAATTACTGAAATTTCTAAACTTTGAATTTGACAGGATCTGCTTATTCCAGAGGAACTGTTTGTGTGACGTTGTGACCCATTGCTAACTCTAGGATAGGGAATAATTTTATAACTTTATCCTAGAAACCCATATTTAGATACTAGGATGACATATATAAATATGATTGTGCAAATAGTGAAGTCATTTTATTTGAGTGTGTTTATATAAATATCTGCTGAAAAATGTAGATATTATAGACATTCTGGTCTTTGTATCTTTTCTCATGATAGGCCCTCTCTGATGTGAAATATTTGGGTGCTGATTTTATTTTTAAAAAATAGGTGATAAGAATAGTATAGATAGTAAATATACATTTGTTGAAAATATGAACAGAAGAATGAATGAATGCCACCTCTTTGTTATCAAAAATCTCTTTAGTGACCATCTCAGACTTAGATGATATCTTATGAAATTTGATGAACAGGAATTAGAAGGATTACTTTAAAGTAGGTGCTTTTATTAAAGGGTAACACATCAGTTGAATTAGCTTTATTCTAATGATTCTAGCAATTAAACTTAAATATTCCTCCCATCAAAATTCTCATGGCATGGTTCAAAAGGTATCTCTGACCTTCACACTCAAACCAGAGAATCTGCAAAGAACAGCCTGTCCTGGGCAAACGTAAGAATCTACTATAATTGGAGTTTTCAGAAAGAGTCATGACATTTCAAGCTCTATGTATTTTCATCTGCTGCCTCCTCTCTGCATAGGTCATTCACTCTCTTCTTTACCTGGGTCACTCTTGTTTGTCGTTCTGAAATGGCCACAAAAATCATCTCCTATAGGAAACTTTTCCTGAAATACCAGCATGGATTATGTGCCCTTTTCTTCTACTGCCAATGAAAGCTTATATGTTCATCTATCCTAAATCTTAGCATATTTGATTGTAATAATTTGTTTATTTGCCCACCTGCCCAACTTAACTCTGTTGCCTCTAAGGCAGAGACCAATTTTTTTTTTGTCTTTGAAGGTTTAAAAAATGTATCTAATAACTATATAATTATTTGTTCTTTGATGCTATAGTTTCAGTTCTTCCCTTAAGTCTCTTTCTATTCAAGTTGTAGGCTATGTTTTCTCAGTGTAAAATATAAAGTATAGTGAAATTATGAAGTTGAGAAGGATATACCAAAGGACCTTTCTAATTAAGATGACTTTGGAAGCATAGGCATTTCTTTGGCTATTTATTATTCACCTTCTGAAATTCTCTTTAGCTGATTTTTTTTTTGGGGGGGGGTACGCGGGCCTCCCACTGCTGCCTCCCCTCCCGCTGCGGAGCACAGGCTCCGGATGCGCAGGCCCAGCGGCCATGGCTCACGGACCCAGCCGCTCCCCGGCATGTGGGATCCTCCCAGACCGGGGCAGTGTCCCCTGCATCGGCAGGCCGACTCTCAACCACTGCGCCACCAGGGAAGCCCCTGATTTTTAATTTAAAATAATTCACTTAGTATTTCACTGCACAAGATAATTGATAGTTGCCCCAGTCTAAATATATAACCCATATTTTTATTCTTCTTGATGAAAAATGTCAGTGTGGTTGTGTTTGGTAATGATTAAGTATTTATATTTTATTCTCTCTCCAAAATTATAGAGCCAGTACTTTTTAGCTACCTCCTTAAAACTCCATGTTTTGTTGTTGTGTTTTAATTGCAAAGCTCCAGATTTTGGTATCTCAATTCAATATCTTGAACAACTAGTCTATATAGTTTAGCCAAGTTTAATCTACTGTTTTACCTAATGTAGAAACAGCCTCCTTATGACTGTATGCTCCAGAATTCAGCAGAGGTGAGCCCCTACTCTTGTTAGAGCATGTTATAATCCTTAATGATGTGAAACTGGTCCATGACTCAATAAATTCCTTTTTATTTATAAATCAATATCTGAAAAATCTTTCAGAAATAATGGATGTATACCAATAATATGATAATATTTGCTGGTGACTTCATCTTAGTGTCACATTCCTTGGATTACCTTCAAAAACTACTGCAACTGTTAGTAGGTACGGTACCATATGAAAAAAAAAAACCTACAGGTCTTCCGTTTTAGCAGGCACTGATCGTCATTCAATTGGGCTGATAAAAAAAAATGTCAGATTGTACATTTGTTTTCCCCTCAAAACTCACTGTAGAACATGCCTTTGTTTTCTGTACCGCATTGTCTCTGCCCATTTTGTTTTCAATCTCAGTTGCGGTGGAAAATTTCATGCAAGTAAGATTCATCTTGGGCTGCTGTTGTCCAAATTTAAGCACATTGCCTCTTCCAACAATCTACCCTTGCAAAAACTGGCTTGATATGACCATAAGAGCAGCCCAGAAATGCAAGGATGATGCCCCTGGGAGGTAGTCCTCAAACAATGGGTAGCAGAGGCTTTGGGTTAAGAACTTCAACTTCTCTTTTGTTAAATGGACCATTATGAAAGGTGTTGTGACTTTTCAAGTGTCCAGAGGGAACTTGGAGTCAAAGCCTACAACAGTGACCCTGATAATGTACCCTTCTCAGGGCTTTTTTTCCTTCCTCCTTTCACATGTCCTGTTTTCTCACAACTGCACCTGAGTCCTTGTTTCAGGGTCCATTAAAAGGGAATCCAAACTAAGATACTCACTCTAGTTGTGCCATACTAAGTGGCAGTTATTAAGTGGCAATACTAAGAATCATTCGGAGGTTACATCTCTTAAAATCTTTGCAAACAAATTGATGTCATCCCCGCTATGTAACTCACAATTTGGTTCACTCAACTTGCATGCATATTGGAACAGAACTAAAGAACTGTTCATTTAGAACAGTCTTGGCACTCCCTGAAAAATTAGAAGCCAAACACTTAAATTCTTCAAACAAAATATCAGTGATAACACCTGCACCTAAAACACGTGAATCTGTTTTCAATCAATTAATAAGGAATCTCTACTTCAGGCCATTAACAAATGTCAATTTCAAAAGATTTTGTCATAACTTGGCCCTAAAAAGTTCATTAAGGCAGTTGATATAAGGAATATAATCATTTACAATCCTAAGTATCTAAATTTTATATTGGCAGATTCACTGTGTACCCTGAATTCATTCTCCATTTACCCTGGAAATGGAGAATCAGAAAGTACATGTTTCAAATACAGTTTTGTACAAGTTAGAAATAGCTTTCATAAACCATGAGTTGACATGACTGGATTTATCTTTGAGAGTCATCGAAAAATTAGAAAATAAATGGCACAGTCTTAATTTTTTATAAACCTGCTATGAAAGATATTATCTTTCATATTATCCACTAGTCCTTATATGAACTTCTACAAGATGAATTAGCCAGGGCTTCCCTGGTGGTGCAGTGGTTGGGAGTCTGCCTGCCAATGCAGGGGACACAGGTTCGTGCCCTGGTCCTGGAAGATCCCACATGCCACGGAGCAACTAAGCCCGTGTGCCACAACTACTGAGCCTGCGCTCTGGAGCCCACGAGCCACAACTACTGAACCCGTGCGCCTAGAGCCCATGCTCCGCAGCAAGAGATGCCACTGTGATGAGAAGCCCACACACCGCAACAAAGAGTTACCCCTGCTCGCTGCAACTAGAGAAAACCCACACGCAGCAATGAAGACCCAATGCAGCCAAAAATAAATAAATAAATTTACTTTAAAAAAAGATGAATTAGCTAAGAAGTTAGTATGAATAAATTTTGACAAACTATCTTCATAAACTGATAAGCAACTTTTCATTCATGAATGAAATTTTAGTTTACTTTTTTTTCTTTCTGTATTTCCTGCCAGGTAACCCAGAAGTAAATGTTCTTAGTGGTAATTTTACTTTAGATTAAATGTTTGGTTTAAAAGTATTCTATTCGTAATACAGAACTATTTTCTTTGGTTTCATTTTTAATGATGCTTTTTAAATGTCACATTAAACAATTACTGCAATAATAGGTAGTCAGGATAAGAACAACATGTTCAATTTTATTCCTCCATGGCATTAGCAATACATAAGATTTGAAGAGCAAGTCTTTGTTTTTTTCCTCATCTTTATATTTAGAAAACATGATTTTCTAAGGATATAATAAATTTGAACCTCCCTAGTTGGAATTCCACTTCAAAAATAAAAATCAAGTGTATTCCCTCCCTTCACCCTGTTTTGCACATTATTGTAATAAAATGGGGGTATTGGGAGTGATTTCAAGTCTAGATTTTAGATAGTGTTTTAAAAGTCCTTCACTGAGACTTCCCTGGTGGTGCATTAGTTGGGAATCTGCCTGCCAATGCGGGTTTGATCCCTGGTCCTGGAGCATCCCACATTCTGCGGAGCAACTAAGCCTGTGTGCCGCAGCTACTGAGCCTGTGCTCTAGAACCCGTGAGCCACAACTACTGAGCTTGTGTGCTGCACCTACTGAGCCCACATGCCACAACTACTGAGCCCCCATGCTGCAACTACTGAGCCCACGCACCTAGAGCCCATGCTCCACAACAAGAGAAACCACTGCAAGGAGAAGCCCGTGAACCACAACAAAGTGCGGGCCCCACTCATTACAACTACAGAAAGCCCGTGCGCAGCAATGAAGACCAAGCACAGCCAAAAATAAATAAATAAAATAAATAAATGTAAAAGTCCATCACTTAAATCAATTTCTAAAATGATCTACCACTACGATATTTTTCTGCTAACCATTTATTAATTTCTCTTATTCATCTTCTGTTTTATTAGATTTGTAGGGAGAATATAAAATCTAAAGCAACATGATCTGTCATACTCCCTTTCATCTACTGACCCTATGTTTAGTTTCCTATCATGCTTAGAGAATACAAAATGACTGCCCTAGTGATAGAATCCTTGCTAACGATATTGAATATTGCTTTTGATGTGCATGTGGGAGGAAGCTTTGTAACTTTAAATGAAAATATCAATCCTGTGTTAGCAAGATTGAAGAGCAAAAAGCTCTAATAAAGAAATAGCACTATCCAACTTCCCTGGTGGTGCCGTGATTAAGAATCTGTCTGCCAATGAAAGGGACGCTGGTTTGAGCCCTGGTCCGGGAAGATCCCACATGCTGCGGAACAACTAAACCCATGTGCCTCAACTACTGAGCCTGCGCTCTAGAGCCCACAAGCCACAACTACTGAGCCCACGTGCCACAACTACTGAAGCCTACGTGCCTAGAGCGTGTGCTCCGCAATGGGAGAAGCCGCCCATGCACCGCAATGAGGAGTGGCCCCCACTTGCCACAACTGGAGAAAGCCCACGTGCAGCAACGAAGACCCAACACAGCGAAAAATAAATAAATAAGAGTTGAAAAAAAAAAAGATACAGCAGTATCTTCGTGAATCTTCAGAATATGATTTCCAGGCAGGAAATGCCTGGAAAAAAAAGTGATGTATTTTTACTTTTAACCTGCATGTATTCTTGTTGCTGTAATGGATATAACATATGGGCCTTTGGACCTCCATTTTCTACACACAAGAAAAAATTTTACTGCTGATTTAATCATACAAAAATGTATGTTATTAGCTCAGTTTTCTTTTTTTTTTTTTTAATGGGAGTTTGGTAAATTGAAAGAAGATTTACTGGAGGAAGATAAAAACTATTTTAAATAAATGTTTCTCACACTGCATGAGTCAGGAAGTAAAACAAGACTACAATAATAGCTTAAAAGAGTGTTTAACTTGTTTGCCTTAGCTATTCCTTAGAAATTCCATTTCTCCTCAGAATCTTGGAGTCATTACACAATTCTTCATCTGCTACAGACTGTCTGATAGATTTCTCATCTCATTCTCTAATCTGCAGGAGGTATATTCATATCAGTTGTAGAAGTGAAAGTTAAAACTGTGCTAACTATTGTCACAATTTAGACCTGAGTAAGATCACTGCTGTTACCCATACTGCTATGGAATGTTTTTAGAGCAATTTCTAAGACTTCTAACACTGCCACCATGTTGTCCCCAGGCATTACAGAGAAATAGTTTGTATTGTTCTTACTAACTCTTATTTCATCCCTCTTACTGTGCTTCTAAATCAGTCCATAAGGATGAGGTTTAAGGGAAATTGGAATCACACTTTGCTTCTGGCACATTGTTGTTGAACCAAAATCTGTACACCATTCCCCCTCCCCACTTAAGTCCCTTTAGAATGCTTTTCTATTAATTGTGAAAATAAAATTACTCGTTAAATGTAAAAATTAAGTCCACTGTGCTTGGTCTTCTAATCATCTAGATAGATCCAAAATTTTGCTTTACTCAGAGTGGACAGAATTTAGGCTCAAAATGAGACCTCTTTTTCGTCTTTAATATCTTGTGTCATAAAAGATTGAAATTTAAGCTCATTCATAAAACTGAATAGAAATTCCAGTAGAAAGAAGTAAGAACTGTAAGATCTTTACAGTCCTTGTTCTGTGTTCTCACCTTCTTACTCAGATTCTCCACAGCTGTTTTTCTACAAAGTTTTCTTTATGAAATTGTGAATTCCATGAAGGAACTGACCATATCTTACTCATCACTGAATTCCCAAAAGCCTAGGACAGTGCTTGATCCATGGTCTCTACAAGAAATATGAGTTGAATACATTTATGGCAATATTGTAATAGGGCCTCTGCTTGAACTTAAAATTATCTGTAACAGGATTTCTCAACCATGTCACAATTGACATTGGGGCTAGGTGACTTTTTGTTGTGAGGGGATACTCTGTGCATTGCAGGATATATAGCAGCACTCCTGATTTCTACCTAATTGCTAAGTGTCTCCTAGGAGACAAAACCATCCTTAGTTGAGGAGCACTGATCTATAGATATATTTGCATCAACATCTCTATTTTTCTACCATGTGTATGTATAGTCCATTTACACAGCCAAAATTCACAGCTGTTATGACTTTTACTATTGTTGGTATTATCTTTCAGTCTTCATAATAAATTTATCCTCTTTCAATAATTTTTTTTCATTTCCTTGGAGATTTTGAAGAAAACAAGTAGGATAGCACTCCTGTGTGACAATGCATTTCATAAATTACTGTATTTCAGAAAGAACTCATTAGACGTCTCTTTGGAATAACAAAATTAGAATTAGTCTCTTATTAAAAACAATAACAAAAAACCCAATATTATCATTATAAAATAGTAATGTAAACAAGAGAGAATATTACATAGGGGATTAGTGTACTCAATAATCAGATTATGTCCCTGCAAATCTTTAGAATATTTAGTTTATATTGGAATCTGCCTCTGTCCATCTCTAAATGAAGACTCTTTATTGTAGTTAATAACAATAAAATCTTCCTTAAAATCTATAATTTTTAAAGGGAATGATTTTCTATTTTGGGCAGTCTCAAGTTTAAATCAGCACATAGTGAAGTAAAAACACCCATGGCTTGAGAACTTGGATTATAGTTCTTGCTCTTTCACTAGTTTTTCATTTAGAAAATTATGCATCTTCCTTGGGTATCAGTTCTATTGTAAATAACATACAATGATTAAATATTTTAGAAGATACCTTTTATTTTGAACACAAATTGTATGAGCTATAGAGTTCCACTTCTGGAATTGAGCATGAGGATCTCTGTGGACCACTCTTAAGCAAAACAAGTATAACTGGTGAAAAGTATTGAAAAAATTAAAATTTCTCTGGAAATTTTCTTAGGGGCTTATATCAAATAAAGAAGCATTTACTCAAGAAAATCTACTTCAACTCAATAAAAATTGCAAGAGACAGTAGTATTTGAATTGCAACACCCCCACCCCCGTCTATCTCATGCTCTCTCCCCTTTGCACGCAGTGACAGAAATTCCACTCCAGGCAGGAGCATCCAAGAATACAGAGCTCCCTCTCTTCCTTCTCAAGGGCTACAGTATCTTCCCAGGAGGGGCAATCTGCCAGTACTTTTTGTCACTATGGAGGAGGCTAAATTCCAGATGAGTGCATTTGAGAGGTTGGAGACTCCGTCTTGTGTTCAGCCTCCACTCACAGGACAGTCTTTATTTCAGATGCATCATTCTGATAATACTAGGGCCTGGTCACCCTTGCCCCAGCTTGTTAACAAGAAGGAAATTTCATGTTGGGGTCAGCAAGCCAAGAAGGCCAGAAGTTACTGTTCCTGCCCAGTGCCATGTTCCTAAGGCATGGATGTCATTTAGGGAAATGAGCCACTTTTCTTACCTCCAGCTCCAGAGCCATGGCTCAGAAATTTTTTTCCCAGAGGGAGGTGTAAACCTTAAGTATAACAGGCTCTCAAGTTTACTTTAAAGGAACTGATAGTATTTGAAACAGAGTCTTAGGGAAGTTCAAACCTATAGTTACTCTCAGAGAACAAAACAAAACAAAAAGACACGGAGAGGTTTTGTTGAAAAACAAGAGGAGGTTCATGAGAGCACAAAAAGTAAACTAGAAGCCCATTAGTTTAAAAGAGAGAACCAGGGAAATAAATAGCTAAGAAGACCCCTCCTTGGCTCAGAACATCCTTAAACATTGTGCTCAAAAACTAACCCTGCAAAGGAGAGCAAATTTAAGTGGATCAGACTGTGCAGCAGTTTATGTCAAGTAATGTCAAAAACATTAGAGCAATCAGCTGACAATTGGTGGAACCTAACTTTGAGTGTGGTCAGGAAATGAGGTGGTCAAAGAGAATTTTGCTAAAACCACTGTTATCCCAGGTGACTGTGTGCATGGCAAAGGCTGTGCCCACTGATGAGCAACATGAGAGCTTCACACTGTCGGAGTGGTGGTAGATAGACTTTATTAAAATAGTCCAGCCAGTCAAAAATAAACAACAACAGCAAGCTCTATCCAAATGGACTAAAATGTCTAGTTTTAACAGAATATTATGAAACAAGAAAAGGAAGTGTGATACATACACAGGAAAAATAACAGGCCACAGGAACTGCCAATAAGAAAGTGCTGATGTCAGATTTAACAGAGGAAGACTTCAAAGGAGCCACTACAAATACATTCAAAGAACTAAAGGGAACCAGGCTCAGGGAAGTAAAGGAAGTTATGATGATAATGTCTCATCTTTTAGACTCTCCGTAAAGACATAGACATTATAAAACAGAACCAAATGGAAACTCTGGAATTGAAAAGTACAATAACTGAAATGGAAAACTCACCAGAGGAGCTCAAGAATAGTTTTGCACTAACAGAAGAAAGGATTAACTGTATGAAGACTGACTGATAGAAGTTATGCAGTCTGAAGAACAGAGAGAAAAAAAGAATGAAGAAAAATGAACAGAGCCTGAGTACAGTAACATAGTCAGTAATGGTGTATGCAGGGAAAATAATAAAGAGTCTGTTGACAGACTCTAAACTTTTCATGGGAGGAAACATCACTCTAGAGCTAAGTGAAAGGAACCTCAAAATTCTCTTTTATTTGAGTCCATAGGTCGTCTTTTTTTTAAAGTAAAAAGGTGAGATTGTTCCTCAACAATTGAAAATTAGGAGACATGTAGCTAAGCAGTTATATGTATATTTTTTTAAGGTAAAATTCTATCACAATATTAGAAAAGAGAGATAAACTATTTTAATACATCTGAAAAACACTTTCAATATGAAAATTGTACAGCATCAGAAGTTTGCCAAGTATCAGGAAAGCAATGTTTAGTGCTAAATAGATTTCCAGAATAACCAATATCTAAGGAAACTATAGGTATAGATATTTCCTATCTGTACATGCTACCTATTTCCTTTTCTTTTTGGTATAATTGAATTTCTTGTCCCTTGCACTCCTTTTTTACTTTCTCCCTCCACCCACTTTTTTCCATATACACATGCAAGGACTCATTTTTCCTTCTTGGCTTAGTGATTTCAGAAACACATATGTATGTATGCATTTAGTGCATTTTACCTGTGTATACTAGCTCTTATCTATGGAAAAATAGAGAAGAGGGTGAGTCAGGAAAAGGGGGAGGGAAGGAGAAGTGGGGGGAGGGGATTCATTTTATTACAACTCAATGATTATATTATGTGGCAAAATCTTTATTTCTACACAGTTTTCTGTGATTGGGGTCAAAAGTTCATTTTGCTCTCAGCATCTTTACCACTAAGCATTTTGGAGTATTGTTTCTAGAATGACAATATTCTCTCCAATACTGGGTCCATGTAAGGCAGAACTATGGGAGTAAATATCCTGTGAAGAAAGCTTTATGTGCTTATTAAAAGAAGGCTTAAACTTAAAAACATTTCCAAAAGTACATGTCATGTGTCAGCATCCTATTCATTTTTGTTCAGACTAGCTTGCCACCCCTTACTACTATCCAGAAAATATAGACAGAATTACTCTCTGTGTGGTATTCCCTGGGAAGTTATTTTCTTATTTTCATGAATGCTTGGGGACATGAACATTGAATGTTTTATTAAGTTCACAAGTTTACTTGTGGTTATTATTGATGAAGATATTAAAAATGTTATTTTGAGAAGATACAACTCAGCAAATGGTACAGAAACGTATAAAATAGATTACATGGGCTGATTAGCCTTTAATGAAGCCCAGCTAAACTGAATAAGTTGTAATAACATTTCCCTATAGCCCCATTTTGAAGGTTTGGGGAAAGAGCAGCAATAAAAACAAAGTAAAACAACAGCTTCAGAGTCACAGTAAATGCTTTAGGAATATTTCTCCTAGGAGAAAATAATGCTGGCTACTAGGCTAATTTCAGCACCTCTTTTTCTTCTCTTTTCAGTAGTAGTGTCATTAGGATCATGAACTCTGATCTTAAGTACAGTGTTGCACATCGCATTTCTAATTTATCTTTCTCAGTATTTATAATCACTTGTCTAATTTGATCTCATACAAATAATAAACCTCCTCATTCAGAAAATCTAAAGCAAATTATTCTCATTCGAATAAATTTTTCTTATTTAATTAAAAGGTTATCATTTTCTATTTTGAATTTTCATTTGAATTTGAATTTTCATGGGGGATAAAAATAAAAACAACAGCAACAATGAAAACAATGTCAATATAAACCCAATTCTGTGAATAATGAAAACAGAATCTGAGGTCATACAGGGTATAACAAGATGCTAGAAAGAGCAAGTCATAGGGGCAGACTTCCCTGAAGTTTAAATCTCTGTTTTACTATTTATCTACATTTAAAACTGGAAAAATTTACTTAACATCTTCCATTCATGAGTTTCTTAATTTAAAATTTGTTAATGATACCTACATTACAGGATTGTTGTGAGGATTTATTCATTCAACAAATATTTATTGAGTCTATTATATGCCTAATATAGTTCTAGCTAATGGACATATAAAAACAAATAAATGGAGTTCTCAAAGAGCTTATAGTCTAGAGCAGCAAGAACCAAAAATGGAAACAAATCCATGAACTACCGTGAAATGGCAACTGTGATTGATATACACATAGGGTTCAGTAGATCCATAAAGGAGGGTTCATTACTTCTAAAATAGCTTTCAGAATAAATGACATATTGTCCACCAGACAGAGATGAAATGGGCTACAATTAGAAACCTGCTGAATCATAGTTGTACTTGTAAATGGCAGTTAGTGTTCTTGTTGTACAACTTCAAAGTTTGACAAGGGGAAGGAGCTGGGATCATGTTCAGATCGTAACATTGGAATCAGGCCAGAGCATGGGATTGGGTGGAGAACGCAGCAAAGAGGACTTGATGCCAAGATTCACATAAGGACTGTCAGGAAGAAAGAGGGCTGCAGAAAGTTTTATCATATCCCAAAGCAAGGGGGGTGAGAAAGAAGGAGCATCAAAGTGAAGGTTTGACAACTAAGAACAAGTAACAAGTTTCAGAGCATGGACTCCCCCCACATCCTACCCACATACCCCTTGAAATATTACTAAAGTGGAAATAAAGTAATCATGTGGAAGGGCAACAAATATGTAGGTATAGGAAAATATTCCCACCATAAAGCTCCCATGAACAGGTATGTAACAGTCATGCCTCAGGAGGAAAAAACCCAAGGTACTATTTTTAATAAATGTAAACTTTGGACTGTCCTGCGATGAAATTATTTTTTACGTCATTCTCCTTCATTTAGGGCAGTCTCTTGCATCATCACAGATATGTTGGGAAGGGTGCAGAGAGATTGCAAAAACTTCATTCATTTAGCATTTTCATGTATGAGGCCAATAAATCTGGACAATTTCACCTTGTAAAGAGAAGTAAACATCTTGTTTTTCAAATAAGCCAGCAAAAGGATTTTGATGTAAATGAGTAATTATCTTTCCAAAGCCTGAGAGCAAAGTAAGAAAGGTCAATGAGAAAACCTGCTGTAGTTTAGATCCCCACCTTAGTTTTCAAAAGCCATGTGTGTAATTGATGACTCATGTAGGAAACAACAGAAAGATTGAGTCAGTAACTCACTGTCCAAAGCCCAGACTTTGTAAATTATTTTTTTTTTGTCATGCTTAAAAAATATTCTTGACAGTTTGGATCAACTATCACACAAAAATTTTATTAGAATTATCTTTTATTCTAACGTTAAACAAGTAGATGCAAGTCCATTTTAAGTAGTTTAAAGTCACAGATATTACCTAGCAAATGTAAATAATTTAAGTAGTTTCTAATAAAAATAAGATTAAATAGTTACAGATTAAAGGATAGATAAATACATGCATATGTGTGTGTGTGTGTGTATCTCAAAACAATGCTGGGTTCACAGGTATTGGGTGTAGAGATGCAGTCAGCTCAATCACCTCTTAGCAGTGGACTGAGATGGTTTGCTCAGGTAAAACCATACTGTTTCAGCGAAAACTTTGAAACAGCTTTCCTCATTAAATCTCCAAATGTTACTAGTTTTTGTTGTTTTGGTGCTGGTAGCACATTTGTTCTTTTACACAGAGATATAGGTGAGTTATATAGTGGCTGTTTCCCTTTAGATAATCTGCTTTTGTGTTTATTTTTGTTTTTCTTCTTTGATGGCTTACATACAGCATTTGGAATGAAGTATTTTAGGATCAATCCACTGTCTGTGGTTAGCAGGTTTTTAAAAAAATTATTAGGATGTTTTAATGAACCCCTTATGCCTTATCACTCCCCCCAAAAACATTTAGCTATAAATAGTACCTTCTTTTGATAACTCCTTGCAGATTTTAGCTACATAATTCTTTTGTTGGATTACTTTGAACAAAATTAGTTTTGTTACTTAAATTTGTACTGTAGTTATTATTTTCAAGGTCTCTGCTTTTCTCTGACTGCCAGCATCAAGACATGAAAAGAATCAATCTGTGACTCCTTCACTGAGTTATAGAACAAACAAGGGAATATGGGAAGTAGTGGCAAAAGCCACACTGAGTCTGCTTTTATAAAGAAATTCTTCCTTTAGTCCCTGCTAGTCTAATAGAAAATAAACGACCTTTTTTTCTTTCTTCATCTTCTTCTTTTTTTTTTTTTTTTTTTTTGCAAAGGAGAGTCTCTTCTCTTTAAAATCTTCTTTGAGGAATTTGGCCTCTATTGATACTTTCTAGATCTTAAATTACTTTCAGACACCAAATAAAAGATTTCCAGCATCAATGTTGACAAAAGTGAAGCATTTCGAAGTTGGAGTTCCTAGACATGAAATGTGAAGGCTGAGAACCCTGCGGAAGGGAAAATGAGTCAAAATAAAAGTGAATAAAGCAGGCACTCCATCAAATTTACTTTGTTTGCTTCGTTTATATTTAAAATTAAACAGTAGGGTCCCTTTTTCTTACATTTGGTATAATGTTCTATAATTAAATTGATAAAAGATTGATAACCAGGTCTGTCATCTTAAATCCTTATCCCCCAAAAAAGCTATAGTATCTTTTCCAATAACAAAGCTTAGATTTTATTTATATGAGTATTATCTAATCTTTGGATTTCAATTAATATCTTTATAATAAATGAGCATTTGATATATAATAAATTAGCTATGAAAACTTAACACAAGTTGTAATTTCAATTGCTGCTCTCATTTCATGCCAACTTTATTCCAAAGTAATTTGGACAGTTATTTTTTCCTTAAGAAATATAGAATATTAGGCTTCATATTTTTAAAAGAACTGTGCTCCTTGGCCCACCAACTTTGACTACTCAGTTCTCTCTTCTTCGTATTTGACTTAAAACATCCTCTTTAAGATTTTTAGTACCTTTCTTTAATTTTTGCCTACAGGAGATAGCATTTGCATGGTGGCTATTTTAGGTATAACCATAACTTGGTGTTTTCTACTAGAGTAAATTATAATCAGCTAGTACTTGAAGGTAGGTATGCAGGGGAAGAGATTCTAAGCCATAAGCTCACAATAAACCCAGTCAAACTCATCAGGGTTGGATGAGTGAGCAGAAATTACTGCCTAAGTAGGCCATAGGATCTAGTCTATCTTCAGGAATCTCAAGGTCTCAGAGCAAGCATGGTATATCTGTGGGGCTGACAGTGCTGGAACTATAAAAAGGTACTTCAGGTTTCCTGGGTTAGAAAACGCACTTTACCCCTGAATGAAATTATTTTTGCCTTGGAATAATTGTCCCAAAAGAGCATTGTGAATGTGGAGAGGTTGTTTTGAAATTTCCTTTGTTTCAACGACTCCACACTTCTAAGCAAATCTTACAAAACCCCACAATTATCTGGGGAACTCCATTGCTTTGACACATGTAGACCTTACCTTCTTTCAGAAAAGGTCATTTTGATTTTTTTCTCTCCTATGAGAACTATCCTCGATGGTCTAGTTGCATGAGATTCTTGTTAGGTATATCCCATTGAGTTTCAATGCAAAGAGATGGAGCTGGTAAAAAAAAAAAAAAAAAAAAAAAAAAAAAAAAAAAATGAGAAGAAATATGTGTTCAGTGAGACGTTAGATGTCTTTCCTATTGTTTTGTATAAGTAACTGTCCAGTGTGCTACTTCTTTATGTCTAGAGAATAAGCCAAATGCCATCCTTGCACCAGTAAGAGTTGCACACTATGACAAAATAAATCATCTTATGCCTCTATTGCTAATTGATTCCTTTTCGACTGTCCTTTTCCATAACAAAAAAAATTGCTGCTGCTAGCCTACCTTTTAACAGGTAGAGGGCTCCCTCCTGTGGGCAAGTAGCTGAAACAGTATCCATGGCAACAGACAACTCCAAACCCTGCCAACAAACACTGGCTGAGAAATCCCAGAATTATATTATAAAAAGAAAGTAGAAAATGGAAGAGAATCTAGGAAAGAGAAAAGTGAACCTGGAAAAGAATGGTGATAGGGACTTTAAAAAAATCAATAGAATAATTGCTAGAAGGAAGGAGGCAACAGATAAGACTGGATACGTGTATATCAATTAGATAATGGGAAGGGGATGGAAGGAGAGGAGAAGGGAAGGATGTGGTGACATGTTAACATAATATGTCATAAAATCTATAACCATGACGTCATCTAAACACACAATGATAAGTTTTTAGAAATATGAGAAAATGTGATTGTTAGTGCACTGAATACATTAAATATTTAAATAATTACCAGCATTTATATAACGCTCTCCACTGTCTCATGCTAACCCCTCATATTCCTCATGTAAACTCAGGAGGAAATATTCTCATTTTTATCATTGGTGTTATAATCGCTGTACTGATTTTACTAATAAGACTGAGGCACTAAGAATAATAGCAGTTTCTGTTTTAAAATGTCATAGCAAGTGATAATTATTATGATCTCCTACTATGTATCAGGAACTGTGCTCAAAATTTACTAGATTATTTAAATCCTTTGGACAAGCTAATAGTATATAGAAAGTGGAAAGGGTCATAACAGAGAAGTGTGTTTGGTGTGTTTGATATCCATCAAGGAGGTCTGTGATTAAGAGTGAAGATGAGATGTGCAGCGGGGAAATGAAGTTAGAGAAAAGACAAGCGTTTGAAACAAGTAGGGCTTTATAGGCCATTGTAAGGTGTTCACTTCACCCTGAGCAACTGTAAAATTTTTGAAGGGTTGTATGAAGATTAGGGACATAGGATGTACATTTTTAAAAGAATCTTCCCTCTGCTACATGAAAAATAGATTATAGATGTCGTGTAGAAACATGGGTACCACTTGGAAGGATACTGAAAATATCCTAACAAATGTTGATGGTACCTTGGATGTCAGTGATCGTGGTTGGTGTAGGTGGAGAGATAGGATAATTTCTAGATGTATCTTGGAGGTACATACAACGGGATTTGCTAATAAATTTGATGTGGAGTATGAGAAAAAGAAGAAAATCATTGCTTCAAAATTGTTGGCTTGAGGCCCTTAGAAATGGATTTTCCATTTACTGAGATAGGGAAAATAATGTGAACAGCAGATTTTAGGGAATCAATAGTTCACTTTTTGTCATACTAACTAGTTCTTTACTACACATCTGTCTTAGTATGGGATGCCCAGAAATCAGAGCCTGAAGCAGATGTTTACATGTTAATATGTTGTTAGGGAGACAATGATTGAGAAGCAAGTATGAGGGAAAGAGAGAAGAAGGTAGGAAAGGGGCAAGAACACGTATCAGGTGCATAACTGAGTTGGCCGCCTATTGGATCAAGCACAAGCAATCGCTCAATTGCACAGGATTTCCAACAGTCCATATAACATAAAGCACTGGAGACAGGAGGTCCAGGAGGAGGGAAGGAAATGGAATTTATCCACCAAAACCCTGACTCCCATCAAAGATTGACCTTGAGGACAATAACTGTTTCTACATGTTCAAATTTCATGTTTATGGGCACTAAAACCATCTTGGCTTATGCTTCAGTAAGAGCAGGAAAGTCCAGAGTGGGCAACAAAGCATATCATGAAGGGCAAGTGGTAAAGATCTGTCTGGTTTTTCCAAGTGCAGTCTGTTGCCTCAGCCATTGGCTGGATTAAGATCAAACTAATTTGATAACCAAGGTGAAAAAATTGGCCAAGTCCCTGGATACAGGTAAGGGTGATATGATATGAAATGAGACCCTAGACGTATCTATGTAATATTCAACTGTAGATAGCAAATAGACAGATATATGAACTTGGGGAGATAGGGCTAGATATATGAGTTCAAGATAGATTTGACTACATAAATACCAGTCATTTTTCTGCAGTTAATGCAAAGTCAGAAAACAAAAGAGAGTGAGAAAAATATTTGCAACAGATAATACAAAGTTTTAATTACTTTCATATATAAAGAGGCCACATGAATTAATTGAAAATTGAAAATGTCCCTCAATAGAAAAAAAGAAAATTAAAAAGATACAAATTGAAAATTAACATATGAAAAAATTCTATTTATACCCTCCTGTGCATGTGTGATGTCATCAGTTCCAATGTTTGAACCAAATATCATGAATTACTTAAATGTTAGATTTTAGATAGTAAGTAGGCAATAAAATATCACATGAAAGAAAAAGTGAATTATGATAAATTACTAGACATGTGGGAAGTTATTTTCTTAAAAAAAACAAAAAACTTAATAGCTCTTTCTGTTATATATATATATATATATATTTTTTTTTTTTTTTTTTTTTTTTTCCCGGTACGCTGGCCTCTCACTGTTGTGCCCTCTCCCATTGTGGAGCACAGACTTCAGACGCACAGGCTCAGTGGCCATGGCTCAAGGGCCCAGCCGCTCCACGGCATGTGGGATCTTCCCGGACCGGGGCACGAACCCGTGTCGCCTGCATCGGCAGGCAGACTCTCAAGCACTGCGCCACCAGGGAAGCCCTGTAATATATTTTTAAATAATTGACTTGAGTAGCCTTAAAAGTTGTGTGTGTGTGTGTGTGTGTGTGTGTGTGTGTGTGTCTGTGTGTGTGTGTGTGTGTATGTGTGCTTTGTTTTTGGTTACTGAATTCTCGGAAAGGCTTTTAATTGTGATCCTCAGAGATCTGAGTTTGAAAGACTGCTGGACAATGGCATTTGTATTGCCAATTCATTTTTTTGTTTGTTTCAAACTAAAATATATGTAACTTGGTCAGAACCACATTTTAAAAGTGTGAACACGGGCTCCCCTGGTGGCGCAGTGGTTGAAAGTCCGCCTGCCGATGCGGAAGACACGTGTTCGTGCCCCAGTCCGGGAAGATCCCACATGCCGCAGAGCGGCTGGGCCCGCGAGCCATGGCCACTCAGCCTGCGCGTCCGGAGCCTGTGCTCCGCAACGGGAGAGGCCACAACAGTGAGAGACCCGCGTACCACACACACACAAAAAAAGTGTGAACATATTGAAATTCAGCTCAGTTTTGTTCATTATTTATTGAGCATATGATATTTTTTCTTTAAAATATTTTAGAAAGCATAGCTGCCGAGAATGCTATTTTAACTTTGGCCTTTGATGCTAGCCAGGACATTAGCTAGTAAGTTACTTCACTTTCTGTACTTCAGTTTCCTCATCTATAAACTGGAAATAATAGTACTACCCATCTCAAGACCTGGCACGAAATAAATGCTATAAAATCTTATATCTTTGGAATATTTAAAAATAATGCATATACTATAAGCCTAGCACATAAAAGATGCTCGTAAAAGAATAAATTATTATGATTTTTCTGAGTTGGTAATGTATGCTCTACCACCTGAATTACAACTGTTTTATTGGAACTCAAAGTAGGGCTACCTTGGGACTTCCCTGGTGGCACAGTGGTTAGGAATCTGCCTGCCAGTGCAGGGGACATGGGTTTGATCCCTGGTCCGGGAAGATCCCACATGCTGCAGAGCAACTAAGCCTGTGCCACAACTACTGAGCCTGTGCTCTAGAGCCCGTGAGCCACAGCTACTGAGCCCACATGCCACAGCTACTGAAGACCCCACACCTAGAGCCTGTACTCTGCAACAAGAGAAGTCACTGCAATGAGAAGACTGTGCACCTCAACAAAAGGTAGCCCCCACTTGCCACCACTAGAGAAAGCCTGCGCACAGCAACAAAGACCTAACGCAGCCAAAAATAAAATAAAATAAATAAATTTATTTTTTAAAAAAGTAGGGCTACTCCAGTTTCTGTCCTTGGAGTAGTTTTAACAATTCAAATTTATAAAACCATATCCCCATCCAGATATTGAATTGATGAGTGATGTCATATAGTACCTAAGTTAAAAGACAGTCTAATGTTTAACAGGTGTTTTAGACTGAGGTAAACTAGCTCCTTTCCTTCTCCCCTTGAGATGTATTCTTCCCATATTGGAAAGGATAGTGTCCATTATAATATATTTTCTAAAATTTGGCCATTGGCTTTAAGACCAATCATTGTCCACTCATTTTATTTGTGTACTGGGGAATAGGAAACAACTGAGCCATTGAGTCTGTCGAGCTGTGTACTCATTGTAAATAGAGACTTACCCTGCATTGGCTTGCCAGGAAAAATTCACCCTATGGGGTGACTCATATTTGGTCATTTTTGTTTGTTTTACTGCTTTGGACATCTTCAGGAGAAAGAAATCTTCCTAGACTAAGAGAGTCGAAGTATCAGAAAATATGAAGAGATTGTTTTGAGTGCACCGTGGTATACCATTCAAATATTCTTCCTTTTCTCCCATGTGCAGAGTCGAATTAAATAGAAATAACAATAATTTTTAAAATGGAAGGAGGCTATTCTTCTTGTATTGTGATATGCCAATGTCAGAATTAAATGAGGATATAGCAATATGTGTGGTTTATATATTCAGGAAGTAGCAAGTATATTCATATAGTCAATATAAGCCACTGAAGATTATTTTGGGCCTTGAACAATTCAGCCTATTTTGGATTAATGAGAAGTGTCAAAACACCAATGTGGGAGAGTCATCCATTATTGGGAATAGAAAAAAATACCACCGAAGAGTATGCTCGGAGGGAATTGTAAGGATTAATGTACACAAATTTAGAAGAGAGAGCGAGGTGAGAGGACTCCCCACTTAGTAGTACATTAAAGAAATCTACCTCCCATGACTTTCTGAATCATTCAGGAAGGATTTAGAGAATATGATATTCTTATAACTTCATGAGTAGGACCAGTAAAGTATAATTTCTAATTGTTACTATGTCTCTACTGAAATTGAAGTTTGGAGTGCCTCATTTAGGGTGAATTACTTTTAAAAATCATGAATTCTCTCATCTTCAGGCATTTTAACTTTCTACTTTTATTTTTAAATAGTAAAGTAGTATTGTTTCTGAACTAGTAAACTTGAAAATAAGATAACATTTGGAGATGGAAAAAAATGAGAGGTCTTCCTATTATGGGTGGATAAATCAAGAATGATTTATCTGATCTTGTGAGTTAGAACAATTAGCCAGGTAAATGGGAACACAGGTTTGGGTTCCTGACCAACTGTAATGCGTCAAACTGTATCAGAGAGGTATTGACCAAATGCTTAGAGAGTACAATACAATGTCTAAGAGTTTGAGCTCATTCATCAAAGACATTTACCCAAAGGTTGCTGAGTCACTTTATCTAAAAAAATACTCTTTAAAATGTGCTTCCGCTTCCTCTTTCATGGTGAGAGATAAATTGTTGTCCAAATCTCATGAATTTCAAAGAACGATTCCTTGCTGAAATACCCCTTGTTTAGTATCAGAATGATAAGCTCTTATGAGTGATCACATTTAGAAAATTATTTAGTACATAATGATTTAATCCTATTTCTACATTGTTGCCTAAGATTATGTCATCTTGAGTTTCAAACCTATGCATAAAGTGACTTCAGTGGAAGGATGAATAACATGTCTTTACATAATATATTGAAAGGAAGTTTACATCTTATAGATTTTATAAAGGGAAGGATAGATTTGCGAAGTAAGAGTAGAATTATGTGGCTATAGTAGTCAGGGTTCTCTGGAGAAACAGAAGGATGTGAGGTAAATCTAAAAATAAATATTAAGGAAATATTAAGGAATTCCCTCATGTGATTGTGAGGTCTGGCAAGTCCAAAATCTGTAGGGTAAGCTGGCAGGCTGGAGATCCAGGAAAGAGTTGCTGTTGCAGCTGGAGTCCAAACACTGTCTGCTGGCTGAATTCTCTCTTCTTTAGGGAGCTCAATCTTTTTCCTAAGGCCTTCAAATGAATGGAGATATATATATATATATATATATATATATATATATATATATATATATATATATATATATATATATACCACCTATAACTGGTATTTTACAAGTTTCATTCTCCATTTGTTTGTTACCAATATGTAGAAATGCTCTTCACTTTGATATTGACTTTGTATCTTGCTGCTTAATTCCTTGTTAATTCTACTACTAAGTACTACTACTACTAGCTAATAATGCTAGAATTAAAATATTGTGTTGCCTAAAGTGTTCGTTTTTTTCCATAAGATGGCTCTAGTAGCACTAAGTTGTCTTCAATTTCATTCAAAACAATTTTGTTAGATTGTATTGTGACAGCTGTCCTATCAGTGGGCATTAAAAAAAAAATCAAAATTGGTGAATTTTTGTAGCCATTTTAATATTGAAGATGGAAGAAAAACATTTTTAGCATATTATGCTTTATTATTTCAAGAAATGTAAAAACGCAATGGAAACACACACAAAAAATTGTGCAGTGTATGGAGAAGGTGCTGTGACTGATCGAATGTGTCAAAAGCGGTTTGCTAAGTGTCGTGCTCGAGATTTCTCGCTGGACGGTGCTCCACGGTCGGGTAGACCAGCTGAAGTTGATAGCAATCAAATCGAAACATTAACTGAGAACAATTAATGTTATACCATGGGGGAGATAGCCGACATACTCAAAATATCCAAATCAAGAGTTGAAAATCATTTGCACCAGCTTGGTTATGTTCATCACTTTGATGTTTGGGTTCCACATAAGTTAAGTGAATAAAAACCTTCTTGACCGTATTTCTGCATGCAGTCCTATACTTAAACGTCACAAAAATGTCCCGTTTTTAAAACAAATTGTGACGGGCGATGAAAAGTGGATACTGTACAATAACGTGGAATGGAAGAGATTGTGGGGCAAGAGAAATGAACCACCACCAACTACACCAGAGGCCGGTCTTCATCCAAAGGAGGTGATGTTGTGTATATGGTGGGATTGGAAGGGTGTCCTCTATTATGAGCTTCTTCCAGAAAACCAAATGATTAATTCCAATAAGTACTGCTCCCAATTAAACCAACTGAAAGCAGCACTCGACAAAAAGCATCTGGAATTAGTCAACAGAAAACGCATAATTTTCCATCAGGATAACGCAAGATTCCATGTTTCTTTGATGACCAGGCAAAATCTGTTACATCTTGGCTGGGAAGTTTTGATCCATCCGCCATGTTCACCAGACATTGTACCTTCAGATTTCCTTTGATTTCAGTCTTTACAAAATTATCTTAATGGAAAAACTTTCAGTTCCCTGGAAGACTGTAAAAGACACCTGGAATAGTTCTTTGCTCAAAAAGATAAAAAGTTTTAGGAAGAGGGAACTATGAAGTTGCCTGAAAAATGGCAGAAGGTAGTGGAACAAAAGGGTGAATATGTTATTCAATAAAGTTCTTGGTGAAAATGAAAAATGTGTCTTTTATTTTTACTTAAAAACCGAAGGAACATTTTGGCCAACGCAACACTTTTGTTGATCACTTAGGACTTTATGATAGACAGTGGGGTTGCCTGTGATTAGAAACAATTTTACTTTCTCATTTTCTACATAGATAGATAGATAGATTTATATAAATTATATAAATGATAGATTTCTCTCCTGCGCATAGGTGAACTCTCCCTACTATCTCAGGACCTGGAGTACTCAGATGGGTCTTTGCTGTTCGCCTGCTGAACCCTTTTTTTCTGAGTGAGCACTTAATGAAGGCCTGTGGGCAGTTGGTGATGGGTGGGTGCAAACCCTTTTGAGCTTCATACTAAACTATGACATACTAAACATACTAGAACCTAAACACTCAAGCTAGTCGTCTCTCAACTTTAAACAATTGTAAAATATTCAGCTAGTTTCTCCTAATTCCTAATGATGGCAGCTTCCTTCTTTCTCACTGTTTTGCCAAGGAAAAACCAGCAGTGGGTCTCTTCTCTACTAGAAGATGATCGTTTCTGAATTTTTAATTCATTTAAGTTTGCTTAGATTCTTAAAGCTTTTATAGATTTAAGCAAATCTGTAATTTTAGGGGTCATCTGCCTTGTTTTTCTTACTAGGGTGTAAGAAATATTCCTTTGCAACTTACTACATTCAAAGCAGAAGCAGAAACATTCTTTTTTGTAGGTGTCTATTTGGTCTGTCAAAGACCTTTGTAGGTCTGTTAGCTTTGCACAACAATTTCTTATTGTGAAATTGTCTCCTTAATTTTTACCAGTGATTCTCTTTTTTGGTGCAGTTGTATATAATGATAATATATTATTATAAAACAATAAATATTTCAATGATAAGTGGGATGAAATGTTTGATATTAAATTGTATTTGTTATTCCTCATTAAACTGTGAGGTGCTTCAAAATGTATAATATAATTATTGATAAAAGAATAGCATATATCACCAGAACATAAGAGACTTTAGAAATAGTGCCACCATATATCAGAAATTAATATATCACAAACTTGTTCATTTAGTTTTTTAAGAAAATGTGAAGTGTTTAATTTATATGCTGGTCCCCCCCAAAAAAAGCACCCCAAGTTGGAACCCTGAGTGTGGGAGCCAAGCATAGAAGAAAAAGGAAAAGATATGGGAGAGAAAACACTTTAAGCATTCACTAAATGTGGCAAGATTGTAATTTTGTATTTGCTTAAAATCTCATGTGTTTGTGCATGTATTAGAATTATACTAAACACACTGAGAGTAAGAGTTCTGGAACTAAAAATAAAGGTGCAAGGGCAGTAGGAAGTGTGTTGCAGACATTAGGGAAATCCAGTTTCACATGAACAAAAATGGGGTTGACATGTATAAGAAGAAAGCCAATAAAACAGAGCAAATACTTGGTAAACGCAGGATTCAAAACAGGATTCTGTGGATTCCAGCTTGATTGTTTCCATTACCCTGTACTGTTTGGCACAAATTGTGAGGTGACCTGCTCTTAGATTGTACCTGCCTAGGACAGTGACCCAGTCCACCCGGAAGTTCTGAGGGGTGAAGGTCACCTCTCGTAGAAGATCACTGGCTCTTTACAGCTTCTTGGCAGGTGGCTCTGTCTCTCACAGAGCTTCAGCTGTCTCACGCAGAATCACATCTTCCCTGACTGGGGCCCTTAAGCTTCTGTTTCTAAGTGTACTTGGCAGGAGAAAAAAGAAGGAAATTTAGTCACACTGAAATTCCTGCCAGGTGGTAGCTCAAAAAGGAGATGTGTGTGCGTGTGTGTGTGTGTGTGTGTGTGTGTGTGTGTGAGATGGGAGATGATATTCTTTCCACAGTTAGGATTATCAGAAAAGCTGTTTTTTCACTGGCAGAGGAGGGGGACTCCAAGGAATCTATCTCTGTATGAATTCCCAGGAGAAACAATCTAGGATAAAAGAGAATGAGGCAGAAAGAGGGAGTGAAACTTTGAAAGAAATTACAATTCTCGTCTATTCAGTAAAGAGTACAATGAACAGACTATTCTCAGTTGGGAAGAAGTGGATCTGTAGCATTATTAATCAAAGAGCAAAGTAAGAAGCTCTGATCTAGAAATGTTTAACACTATTTATTCTACGTAGAGCAGTTGCCTACTCATATAATATGTTCTTACACTCTTCTCCAATATAGCGTATTTTATTGTACAAAAAAGTGCTGTATTGCCATAAATTTACTACTGATGAGGGATGTGGGCGATTGGAAGCCTTCATTTCTAAAGTCATAAGTTTCCCTCCCCAAACTGTAGGTCTTCCAGTAGAGGTAAAGCTAGCAGAGACTTCTTAGTTTCATCTTTGTCATTTTTGTTTTGTGTTTGTTGTTATTCTAAATCACTTAGAAAAGAAGATGGAAGAGATTGCAGAGGGAGGCTAGAAATCACCCATCCTAACTTTAGATTCTGTTTCTCAGGACAATAGGAGGCAACACAGTGTGCCTTACATATGTTTGTGCTGATGTGTCCTGGAGATTTAAGCTATTCTTTTGCCTTTGCTCTTTTAATGCAAGGCCTTGTCAATTTAGTCAGTACTAAGACTCTAGTAGAAAAAACAGTTTTAATTAAAGTAACAAAAGAATTACTAAGACAGCATTTTATGCATTCATTGTATTGATTTAAACCATACTATTTTTTGAAATTTTAGTGCAAACAAGAGGCATTTTAATGAATAAATTTACATTTAGAATTCATGTAAAATATGTAATTGGCAATACCTGCCCAAAGTAACACATTGTCTGTGGAGACAAATCATCTAGCAAAACAACTCTTTTACAGGAAAAAGAAAACAATAGTCAAGGCAGGAAAACATTCAGAGTCTATGGTATAGAAATTCAGTTAGAGTTTAAGGCAGCAGCAATTTAAAAGGTCGATGACTGGGCTTTGTTCATCAGCACGTAGCAAAATGAGGCTGAACAGATGGAACCCCATCTGCAGGGTGTCTGTATCTGTGGAGTGATGTTCTATAATGTGCTGATATATAAAAACTATAAATAGAAATCTCTGTAAATTAGTTCCCCTTTTACCAATTTTAACTATTTGAAAATCTTAAAAATCTCGGCTAATTGGGAAAAGGAAAAGAGTATCTATTCACCTTAAGGTCTGTGGTCTTTTCTGAGAGTAGTATCAACATGTTTACCATGATTCCTATCATAGGTCTGTCTGTGAAGTTAAGAAGAAAAAAAGTAAGGGAAAGGGGAAAAAATGATACTTGAAAATAGTTAGGGTCAAAAAGTTCAAAGTGTCTTCTACCTGGAGAAAAAATCAATTGCAAACTTTTAGTCATTCAGATGGTAAAACAATGTTGCCTACTGGTTTTAAAATTCTTTTTCTATCAATTTGTGTCATTTTTATTAAGTGGATTGAAAAACCTATTTTCTATCAATGCATCAAGAATTTATCTTTGCAATACCACTATTAAAATTCAATATTCAAAGATAAATTTTCTGTAAAAGATAGCTCCAATTTCTTACAGAGGTAATCTATAGTGATTTTAGTTTTTTCTAAGGGAAGCAAAAGAAAAAATGACTGGGACATTATAAGAAAACTTATAGTGCAAAAAGTTTTCTTTTATATTCTATAATTACTGATACTACTGATGTGTATCTGCACGCAGGCTGCATGACCTTGAACAATTTACTTAAGCTCTGTTTGTCTCAGATTCCTCAAATGCAAAAAAGGATTATGACTATACTTACGATAATCTCATAAGGCTTTTATGAGAATTAAATAAGTCCACACATGTAAATTACTTAGAACTGTACCTGACATAGAATAAGTGTTCAGTGAATATCACATATTACAGTGTAGACAGTACTCTTTGTGGCCCAGACATTAGCCAAAATTCTCCCCAGATGGCTCCCCAGGATGGGGCTGGATAGACATTTGTTACCCCTACATCTAAAAACTGTTTACTTAAATGTTTTTCCTGTAAATATATTGTTCTTACTGTAAGACAGATGTACCATGGGCACCTGAAATTAATAATTTGCTGTGCAGTTTTGGCAGTGGGCTTAACATCTACCTAGTTAGATTCCTGCTGTAATCTTGGTTTTCCTTATTACTTTGGTTAAGAGAATGAGAACCAATCCATGGTTCCTCCTGGGCTTTTGGTCTTTTAAAAAAATATTATCTTCTCAAAAATCAATCTTTCTCTCCCCAAATCTTTATATCATCCAGTCTCTCCTGAATTTATTACATTAACCTTATCTTTTTCTTCTGCCTGCTCTTGATGCCTTCCCCTTGCTCTTATACAACAGAGTCTTCCTGTGGTCAATACTTTCCATGCAAAAGGCACAATTATTCCTATTTAAGGATGAGAAAAATGAGGCTCCGAGAGGTCAAGTGTACTTGTAAATTTGAACGTGGGCCTATTTGACTTGAAATTTGTGCTTTGCAGTACTGCTAAGGCTGTCGACACATGAACTACAAAAGGCTCTACTATTCTAACACTATTGAAAACAGAAAGGTTGAGGAATGGGGTTAGCTTTATTGTCAGACAAGCCAATATACTGGGATAGTAGACATGTAATGTACCAAATATCTCATTCTTTAAAGCCTTTTTTAGAGAGTCCCACCCTTTTTAGACAATGGTATTGAAACTAAGGTTCATATATGTAATATTTTATCCTCTTTGCTTGTGTATGATGGGAGGGGTAACATTTAAATTGTTCAGAAGATCAAGACTTGAAAATTGGGGATGCATATTTTCAAATTGTAGTTCATGTTTTACTAAAAATGTAGAAATCTCTTGGAAGCCAAGCCATAATTTTTAATTGGTCCCAGAGAGGTAAAGAATATGGAAAAGGAGATAAATACTTTATGTTAATCATTACCCTTGAATAAAAAAGAAGACTACAAATCCTAATTTCTCTATAAGAAGTTAGAATGACCCTAAAAATTAGAAAGTAGGAGGAAATCATGTATCATAAGAATTGAACTATTTTGTCCTGGAAATAATTACAAACACTTCTGAAAGGAAGGAATTATGGTAATAAATAGGAATTTCTGTAGAATTTATTTATTCCCAAACTGTACTGTACACTGAATTTTTTCACAGACCTTTTCAAAAATACAGGTACTTGGACCACTCATGTAATCTACTGAATCAGAATTCTCATTTACAAATAATTATTTTGTACAAATAGGCTTTTGAAAAACTGCTCTAGACTATGACTTGCTGCTGTTCTTAGAAACACACACACACACACAAAACCTATTTTGATCATTTATTTTAAAACAGTTTGAAGAATAAGATTATAAAATAAATGAAAACAATAAGAAACATTTCTGTCATGATATATTAGTCATATTATAACAAATGTGGTCTCTTTTTAAAGTAAATGTTGGGAGGTTGGGATGAATGAAATCAAGTGAACCTCAAACTTATTGACGAGAATACTTTAAGTATTTCATTCAAAAATTGTAACAAATATTGAGGAATGAGCAGTAATATATATCTGATTCAAAAATAATATTTGGGGTTTTTTTTAATCATTCGATTTTATATGGCAAAACATTGATTTGCTCTGATTTCAAATGTCATAGATTTTTACAACATTGTGCACTAACTGGGCCCTTTCAAGTTTGATTTCTATAACACTAATTAATTTCCTGGACCCGGGCCTAAGTGACAAGATCATACAACCTTATGACAATAGAAGAATGGGTCAGGAGGCATAACAAGAAGTTGTATAAATGGCTCCAGAGATCAGCCTGTGTTCAAAGGGACTGACAAAGTTATATTCCTAACCATTTAGATATAATTTTGTCTAAACTGCTTCACATGTTTAAAACCATTCTTCTATCAGTAGACATGTAAGCTAGGACGTCATGAAGCAAGTAAAAACAGTTGAGTCCACTGCTCTTTGGTAATAAAGAATTTCCAGTAATTGGAGTATCAACAGTCAATGGGCTTTACATGTGTGTTGAAAAGGTAATTTAGAAAGATTTCTTCCCATTGCTATTTGCAAGTACTTTCTTAAATTTAATTCAATCCATATATTATAAATTACCATATTTCCGTATATATTGGCTATCTCATCTTCAGTCATCTTTCTATAACAAAATAATAGTTTATCTTCAAACAAACATCATTTACAGTGGAATAGATTTTAGCATTTTTTATGAGTTTGGATTCTAATGAATTGTGTTGTTAGAAAATAATTCTCCAGCAGTATTAAATGAATACTTTTCCTAATTAATTACCAACTTGCTAGGTGTAGAAATTCAGTGAAAGGGAATAACAAATAGGTACATATTTATGGATTGAGAAACTGTATGGCTGGTGGTGTTACCAATTAGAAGAGAACATTGGAGAAACATTGTTTTGAAAATGCTAATGTGATGTTGCAAGTATGGATTTAGGACTCAAAAGTGTATAAAGGAAGTTAAATAATGGAAGAGATGAAATTAGCCAGGGAGCATAAGTAGTGAAAAGAATAAGAGTATAAGAAGAAAAAGAGATCAAAGGTCTAGGAAACACTCAAATGTCAAGACACTGAAGATCTTGAAAGGATCTGAACCAAAGTCTAATCAGGAGGAAAACCAGGAATGCTCTTTTGATTATAATAGACCCAAAGAAGTTGAGAGAATCGTGATTAGATTTTTAAAAAATCAGAAGATACAGCAAAGACAAGTAAAATAAGGGTCATCATCATATAGTTCCATAATGTCAAAATCTTAAAAGTAAGAAGGATTCTGCTACCCAATTGTGGCCAAACTATTATAAAGATTATCTGAAATTTAAAATATTTTTTATCTACTGTTGTCAGAACCTTGATCTTACATGAAGAGGTTAATATAGTAGTGCTTAAAGAAAATAAAACTAAAAACAGATGAGTTAATTTTTGTTGAATGAGTGTATATTGACCTATTTCTGGTGTGTTTGAGTATCTGAATCAATCTAAAATGTAAAAGTACTTTCATAGTTGAGTAGGTTACTTAGTAATGTTTTGTCTGCTGAGAACGTATATATTCAAGGATTGCCCTGGATTGTATATATCTGTTTGTGCACCAATTTGTATAAAATGTAGCAATAATAATACTTTTACTAGGATTTTTCTAAATCTCTTATATTTTTCTTACTGAAAAAATAAAAACCAAAACATTAAAATAAAATGCTTTCTCCAATTAAAATGAGATAATAAACTTGAATTTCACACTCTATTGTCAGTAGTAAGTTGGAGAAAAAATTTTAAGGCCAGGGCTTCACTTTTTCAAACATGATGGGCTGAACACAATCATCAGTGTTCTTTTGACTATAATTCATATATTTCTGATTAGCACCATGAATGTAGAAAGCAGAGGAGTAGACAAAATAAGTTGTAGTTTAATAATGAATTATGCCCACTGAGGTTATATATTTTTCAGGGTTGCTTTTTGAAAAAAAACTCATATTTTCCTGGAGTTACCTCTAGGTTCAGTGCCACTGAATGAAAAGACACCCTACATGTGTAGCACAGTCATTAAGATTTCATCTCTAATTCCACATGTTTGTAACATAGGTCAAGGAACCATCACGTGTGAGGTCAGAGTATTGCAATAAAACTTAGACCAAAATAGATCTTGGTCAGAAATCTTGTCATCAATTTTGAATGACATTTCTTACAAACACAGAGCACTCATTGATTCACTTGTGAGGCTTCTTTAGACTCATACTCTGGCAGGAAGCTGTGGTGTACAGTGGGGCATGATTGAAGCCCCTTCATCTCTCCTATGATGTATTATTTGAAAATGTCAAACTTGTTTTCCTATTCCTGGAATCTAAGTGATTCGGAATGAGCTGCTTATTTATATACACAGTCACTCCTTAATAGTTTTGTAAAATTATGTGCTGTGACACTGCCAGTAAGAAAAGGGATTGCCTTATGCAGAATACTGTTCTTCTCTTTCTACCTTCTCTTGATTGTGTTATCATAGTTATATTGCTGCATATTTTCACATCCATCTTGCAATTTGAAAGAAAATGAAATGGCTTAATAAATAATATGAGCTAAATTTTTTCATCTCAAAAGAGATTAGTTTTTCTTTTTCAGTCAGTGTAACAGTCCAAAACCATAATCAATTTTGAGGTTATTAAGAGGGAGAGAAATCTGCTACTGCTACTTGTGTCTGACCTCAGGGTCCCCTCCAGTGATCCTACTCACTACTTGTAAGATATTGGACCTTCATGATATATAGGATCAACTCACTTGCTCTAAGAATACACCAGAAGTATCCTGAAGCCCCAACATCTTCATAAGGAGGATAACAATTATATCCATAACTACTCTCTCCACTGTCTATTTATTATAATCATTTTATAAATACTGAATCTCTCAACTCAGATATTTAACAATACCCTATAATAAATATGCAAGTAAATCCAGAACATAAAAGTACTTTGATAGTTCAGTAGTTTATTTAGTAATGTTTCATCTGTCTTCCATGAGATTGTATATATTCAAAGATTGTCCTGGATTGCATATATCAGTTTGTACACAGAATTGTATAAAACGTAGCAATAATGCTTTTCCTAAGGTTTTTCTAAATCACTTTTATTTATTTATAATAAATAGAAGTCTAAGAATATTTTAAAGTGAACAAAATGCACATTATCACTAGATGTTTGTATCCAAAAAACAATATCACACTTAGTCCTAAGGAATAGGGCACCTCCTATAGTCCTGCAATTCAAATGGCCCCTATATATTACATGCAAAAAAACACGTACACACACATCTCCTAGATTGTTACATCTGACTGTCCTCATCACTTGAATATGATACAGCATTTACACAGAGCAAACTGTTGTCCCAGACATCTCTTCTTAGTAGCAAAGTTCCATCATCAGGGAACCATTTCTCCCTCTGACCTGACAGCCTCAAAAGTAAAAGTGTCTGCATCTGAATGGCCTTTAGTTTTGTGGGATGTTCTACTGCCACAGAGACAGACACAGCTTCAGATCGTGAGAAGTGTCTCAGCAACAGATCCACTAAGGTCAGAGAATAAAACAGAGAGTAAATACAAAAATAGAACCCAAGAAAACAAAATCTGAAATTTTTCAATAAACAGAAACCATCCAAAACTATATCTACTTATAGTTTTCAACATATATTCAAAACATAATGGGGAACAAAGAAAGTGACCAAATTCACACACACACACACACACACACACACACACACACACACACAAACACAAATGAAGAATAAGAGACACTGAATAAATTGCAAACAACCAGTAGTTAAACAAAGCCAAGGTAATTCCAATGACATGATGTTCATAAAATAATGTTTTGTTTAGTTTTTAGCCAGTAGTGATAATGTTTTGCATGGTACTAAGAATACACATTTATAGAAAAAAATAGAATTTTTATAAAAAATTTATACTCACCTATAGATAATGTCTAAGCTAAGTAAGACTAATCTGAAATTTGATTCTAGAATGACCAAATACATAGAACTGTGATTGGTTATGTCTAATTATGTTTGTATTTGTTTTGCATAGGGTCCATTAAACTTCTTGGATATACATATCAAAATTTTTTATCAAATTTGCAAAAGTTGAGGCCAGTTATTTCCAAGTGCACTGGGATATAATCCTTGTTCTTAAAACGTTGTCTTTCCTTTCATAGGGTTTTAAATAGATTCCCTTGGAGTATGAATGAGTATTCTCTACTCTCAGTGAATTTCAAGCATCAGTACATGGCTTGACTTCTCATATCTCTGTTCAGCTCACAGACACATTACAGCTTTTCCCTGCTTAGTCATAGTGCCAGGTCATTTCTGAAGTACTTTCACTGCCTATTTGCATGGTATATTTATTATTTCATTATGAATCTGCAGCTTTAAGAGTCATCCTTGCCTTGCTTTCCCATGTCAATAAAAGAAGAGCAGTAAAATGCCTCACTGTGATAGTTACATCTAGTTCAAACATGACTACCAGGTTTTGAGAAATTACAGTGATAAAATCAGCTCAGTTGCTACTTTGTCACCTTCAGCAAGTGACCTTGGAGGCCTTGTTGGAAAATTTATTGCCCATATATGTTGGATCTACTTCTGAACTTTATATTTTGTTCCACTTATTGATATGTTTATCTTTATACCAATACCATGCTGTCTTAATTTTAGTTTCATTGTAGTCTTGAAATCATAAAATGTAAGTCCTCTCAGTATGTTCTTTTAAAAAAATACTGTGTTCGAGCTTCTAAGTCACTTGCTTTTCTATATACATTTTAAAATCTTCTCATTTTCTGGGATTTTAATTGACTTTGCCTTTAATATATAGGTCAGTAAAGGGGATAATTAACATCTTAATATTGGAAAGTTATACCCATGACAGTAGTATTAGACACATATTTTGGTATTTCTTAAAAATTTATCTCTGATCTTTTGAAGTATTTGGAGTAGAAGTATTGCATATTTTTCTTTGAATTTGTCATTAAATATTTTATAAAGCTATTGTAAAAGGTACTCTTTAAATGTCATTTTCCAATTTACAGTTGATTTCAGTATAAAAAATTTTTATTCTACCAACTTGAGAAACTCAATAAATATAGATTACTTATGATTTTCTACCTAAGCAACCATTTCACCTTCAAATACGACCTGTTTCTTTCTTTCTAATATTTTACCATTTACTATTTTATCTTGCCTTATTGCACTGGCTCAATCTGAAAATACAGTACAAATGAAGTGATGAGAGCAAATAACCTTTTCTGTGTATATATCGCTTTGTTAATCTATCATTTCTGATACTTTTTAAACAGCTGGATTAAAGCAACATAGCTTCCCTATCAATCTGACACTTTTCCCTCATTCATTATTTCACCTAATATTCACTGATTGCCTGTTATGCCTTAAGTGTCTCTGGTGTGAAATACATTGCGAATTGACTGAAAAAAAACCCCACCATATTGCTCACTGTAGATTTGTTCATTGTAGATGCATATGCCTAGAAATTACCATGATGCACTTCATTCTGATTTTCTTGTACGAAGAGTGTGTGAATCCTTGAGGAGGTATTTTACATATCTGTGAGCATCATCTCTATGCTTTCACGTGGGAACTTTTGTAAATGTTGAGTAAAGGTGGATATATTAAAAGTAACCAAATCACAAAAATTGTAAATAAATAAAATTTCCAAATCATGAGATAAATGAATATTAATTTATCTCTTTGAAAATACTTTTATAACTGAGAGCTATTGTTTGTCCCTTTTTTAGGTTATAAGGATATACAATTGATATTTAAATGAAAATATTAGAAACTCTTGCTTTTACTCTCCTTATTTCAATTAATTTTGGTAAAGTCAAACTTCTTTGCTTTTCTTTTAATTTTTTTTATTTTTTATTTATTTTTTATTTTTTTAACATCTTGATTGGGGTATAATTGCTTTACAATGGTGTGTTAGTTTCTGCTTTATAACAAAGTGAATCAGTTGTACATATAGATATGTTCCCATATCTCTTCCCTCTTGCATCTCCCTCCCTCCCACCCTCCCTATCGCACCCCTCCAGGCGGTCACAAAGCACCGAGCTCATATCCCTGTGCTATGGGGCTGCTTCCCACTAGCTATCTACCTTACGTTTGTTAGTATACATATGTCCATGCCTCTCTCTCGCTTTGTCACAGCTCACCCTTGCCCCTCCCCATATCCTCAAGTCTGTTCTCCAGTAGGTCTGTGTCTTTATTCCTGTCTTACCCCTAGGTCCTTCATGACATATTTTTTTCTTAAATTCCATATATATGTGTTAGCATACGGTATTTGTCTTTCTATTTCTGACTTATTTCACTCTGTATGACAGACTCTAGGTCTATCCACCTCATTACAAATAGCTCAATTTCGTTTCTTTTTATGGCTGAGTACAATTCCATTATAAATATGTGCCACATCTTCTCTATGCATTCATTCGATGATGGGCACTTAGGTTGTTTCCATCTCCAGGCTATTGTAAATAGAGCTGCAATGAACATTTTGGTACATGACTCTTTTTGAATTTTGGTTTTCTCAGGGTATATGCCCAGTAGTGGGATTGCTGGGTCATATGGTAGTTCTATTTGTAGTTTTTTAACAACCTCCATGCTCTTCTACATAGTGGCTGAACCAATTCCCATTCCCACCAGCAGTGCAAGAGTGTTCCCTTTTCTCCACACCCTCTCCAACATTTATTGTTTCTAGATTTTTTGATGATGGCCATTCTGACTGGTGTGAGATGATATCTCATTGTAGTTTTGATTTGCATTGCTCTAATTAATGATGTTGAGCATTCTTTCATGTGTTTGTTGGCAGTCTGTATATCTTCTTTGTAGAAATGTCTATTTAGGTCTTCTGCCCATTTTTGGATTGGGTTGTTTGTTTTTTTGTTATTGAGCTGCATGAGCTGCTTATAAATTTTGGAGATAAATCCTTTGTCAGTTGCTTCATTTGCAAATATTTTCTCCCATTCTGAGAGTTGTCTTTCGGTCTTGTTTATGGTTTCCTTTGCTGTGCAAAAGCTTTGAAGTTTCATTAGGTCCCATTTGTTTATTTTTATTTCCATTTCTCTAGAAGGCGGGTCAAAAAGGACCTTGCTGTGATTTATGTCATAGAGTGTTCTACCTATCTTTTCCTCTAAGAGTTTGATAGTTTCTGGCCTTACATTTACGTCTTTAATCCATTTTGAGCTTATTTTTGTGTATGGTGTTAGGGAGTGATCTAATCTCATACTTTTACATGTACCTGTCCAGTTTTCCCAGCACCACCTATTGAAGAGGCTGTCCTTTCTCTACTGTACATTCCTGCCTCCTTTATCAAAGATAAGGTGACCATATGTGCATGGGTTTATCTCTGGGCTTTCTGTCCTGTTCCATTGATCTATCTTTCTGTTTCTGTGCCAGTACCATACTGTCTTGATTACTGTAGCTTTGTAGTATAGTCTGAAGTTAGGGAGGCTGATTCTTCCAGCTCTGTTTTTCGTTCTCAACATTGCTTTGGCTATTTGGGGTCTTTTGTGTTTCCATACAAATTGTGAAATTTTTTGTTCTAGTTCTGTGAAAACTGCCAGTGGTAGTTTGATAGGGATTGCATTGAATCTGTAGATTGCTTTGGGTAGTAGAGTCATTTTCACAATGTTGATTCTTCCAATCCAAGAACATGGTATATCACTCCATCTATTTGTGTCATCTTTAATTTCTTTCATCAGTGTCTTATAAATTTCTGCATACAGGTCTTTTATCTCCTTAGGTAGGTTTATTCCTAGATATTTTATTCTTTTTGTTGCAATGGTAAATGGGAGTGTTTTCTTGATTTCACTTTCAGATTTTTCATCATTAGTGTATAGGAATGCAAGACATTTCTGTGCATTAACTTTGTATCCTGCAACTTTACCAAATTCATTGATTAGCTCTAGTAGTTTTCTGGTGGCATCTTTAGGATTCTCTATGTATAGTATCATGTCATCTGCAAATAGTGACAGCTTTACTTCTTCTTTTCTGATTTGGATTCCTTTTATTTCATTTTCTTCTCTGATTGCTGTGACTAAAACTTCCAAAACTGTATTGAATAAGAGTGGTGAGAGTGGGCAACCTTGTCTTGTTCCTGATCTTAGTGGAAATGCTTTCAGTTTTTCACCATTGAGGATGATGTTGGCTGTGGGTTTGTCATATATGGCCTTTATTATGTTGAGGAAATTTCCCTCTATGCCTACTTTCTGCAGGGCTTTTATCATAAATGGGTGTTGAATTTTGTCAAAAGCTTTCTCTGCATCTATTGAGATGATCATATGGTTTTTCTCCTTCAATTTGTTAATATGGTTTATCACATTGATAGATTTGCGTCTATTGAAGAATCCTTGCATTCCTAGAATAAACCCCACTTGATCATGGTGTATGATCCTTTTAATGTGCTGTTGGATTCTGTTTGCTAGTATTTTGTTGAGGATTTTTGCATCTATGTTCATCAGTGATATTGGCCTGTAGTTTTCTTTCTTTCTGATATCCTTGTATGGTTTTGGTATCAAGGTGCTGGTGCCCTCATAGAATGAGTTGGGGAGTGTTCCTCCCTCTGCTATACTTTGGAAGAGTTTGAGAAGGATAGCTGTTAGCTCTTCTCTAAATGTTTGATAGAATTTGCCTGTGAAGCCATCTGGTCCTGGGCTTTTGTTTGTTGGAAGATTTTTAATCACAGTTTCAATTTCAGTGCTTCTTATTGGTCTGTTCATATTTTCTCTTTCTTCCTGATTCAATCTTGGCAGGTTGTGTATTTCTAAGAATTTGTCCATTTCTTCCAGGTTGTCCATTTTATTGGCATAGAGTTGCTTGTAGTAATCTCTCATGATCTTTTTTATTTCTGCAGTGTCAGTTGTTACTTCTCCTTTTTCATTTCTAGTTCTATTGATTTGAGTCTTCTCCCTTTTTTTCTTGATGAGTCTGGATAACGGTTTATCTATTTTGTTTATCTTCTCAAAGAACCAGCTTTTAGTTTTATTGATCGTTGCTATTGTTTCCTTCATTTCTTTTTCATTTATTTCTGATCAGATCTTTATGATTTCTTTCCTTCTGCTAACTCTGGGGTATTTTTGTTCTTCTTTCTCTAATTGCTTTAGGTGCAAGGTTAGATTGTTTATTCGAGATGTTTCCTGTTTCTTAAGGTGGGCTTGTATTGCTATAAACTTCCCCCTTAGAACTGCTTTTGCTGCATCCCATAGGTTTTGGGTTGTCGTGTCTCCATTGTCATTTGTTTCTAGGTATTTTTTTATTTCCTCTTTGATTTCTTCAGTGATCACTTCGTTATTAAGTAGTGTATTGTTTAGCCTCCATGTGTTTGTATTTTTTACAGATCTATTCCTGTAATTGATATCTAGTCTCATGGCGTTCTGGTCAGAAAAGATACTTGATACAATTTCAGTTTTCTTAAATTTACCAAGGCTTGATTTGTGACCCAAGATATGATCTATCCTGGAGAATGTTCCTTAAGCACTTGAGAAAAATGTGTATTCTGTTGTTTTTGGATGGAGTGTCCTATAAATATCAATTAAGTCCATCTTGTTTAGTGTATCATTTAAAGCTTGTGTTTCCTTATTTATTTTCATTTTGGATGATCTGTCCATTGGTGAAAGTGGGGTGTTAAAGTTCCCTACTATGAATGTGTTACTGTCCATTTCCCTGTTTATGGCTGTTAGTATTTGCCTTATGTATTGAGGTTCTCCTATGTTGGGTGCGTAAATATTTACAATTATTATATCTTCTTCTTGGATTGATCCCTTGATCATTATGTAGTGTCCTTCTTTGTCTCTTCCAATAGTTTTTATTTTAAAGTCTATTTTGTCTGATATGAGAATTGCTACTCCAGCTTTCTTTTGGTTTCCATGTGCATGGAATATCTTTTTCCATCCCCTTACTTTCAGTCTGTATGTGTCTCTAGGTCTGAAGTGGGTCTCTTGTAGTCAGCATATATATGGGTCCTGTTTTTGTATCCATTCAGCCAATCTGTGTCTTTTGGTGGGAGCATTTAGTCCATTTACATTTAAGGTAATTATCGATATGTATGTTCCTATTCCCATTTTCTAAACTGTTTTGGGTTCTTTATTATAGGTCTTTTCCTTCTCTTGTGTTTCTTGCCTAGAGAAGTTCCTTTAGCATTTGTTGTAAAGCTGTTTTGGTGGTGCTGAACTCTCTCAGCTTTCGCTTTTCTGTAAAGGTTTTAATTTCTCCATCAAATCTGAATGAGATCCTTGCTGGGTAGAGTAATCTTGGTTGCAGGTTTTTCTCCTTCATCACTTTCAGTATGTCCTGCCACTCCCTTCTGGCTTGCAGAGTTTCTGCTGAAAGATCAGCTGTTAACCTTATGGGGATTCCCTTGTATGTTATTTGGGTTTTTCCCCTTGCTGGTTTTAATATTTTTTCTTTGTATTTTATTTTTTGTAGTTTAATTAATATGTGTCTTCACATGTTTCTTCTTGGATTTTCACGTATGGGACTCTCTGTGTTTCCTGGACTTTATTATTTCCTTTCCCATATTAAGCAAGTTTTCAACTATATTCTCTTGAAATATTTTCTCACTCCATTTCTTTTTGTCTTCTTCTTCTGGGACCCCTGTAATTCAAATATTGGTTCATTTAATGTTGTCCCAGAGGTCTCTGAGACTGTCCTGAATTGTTTTCATTCTTTTTTCTTTTTTAGGCTCTGCTGTTGTTATTTCCAGTATTTTATCTTCCAGGTCACTATCTGTTCTTTTGCCTCAGTCATTCTGCTATTGATTCCTTCTAGAGAATTTTTAATTTCATTTATTGTGTTGTTCATCATTGTTTGTTTTCTCCTTAGTTCTTCTAGGTCCTTGTTAAGCATTTCTTGTATTTTCTTCATTCTATTTCCAAGATTTTGGATCATCTTTACTATCATTACTCTGAATTCTTTTTCAGGTAGACTGCCTATTTCCTCTTCCTTTTTTCAGTTTGATGGGGTTTTTTTTGCCTTGCTCCTTCATCTGCTGTGTGTTTCTCTGTCTTCTCATTTTGCTTAGCTTACTGTGTTTGGGGTCTCCTTTTTGCAGGCTGCACGTTCCTACTTCCCGTTGTTTTTGGTGTCTGTACCCAGTGGCTAAGGTTGGTTCAGTGTGTTGTGTAGGCTTCCTGGTGGAGGGGACTGATGCCTGTGTTCAGGTGGATGAGTCTAGATCTTGTGTTTCTGGTGGGCAGGACCACATCCGGTGGTATGTTTTGTGGTGTCTGTTACCTTATTATGATTTTAGGCAGCCTTTCTGCTAATGGGTGGAATTGTGTTTCTGTCTTGCTAGTTGTTTGGCATAGGGTGTCCAGCACTGTAGCTTGCTGGTCATTGAATGGAGCTTGGTCTTAGCGTTGAGATGGAGATCTCTGGGAGAGCTTTCACCTTTTGATATTACCTTGAACCAGGAGGTCTCTGGTGGACCAATGTGCTGAACTCAGCTCTTTCACGTCAGAGGCAGAGGCCTGACATGTGGCTGGAGCACCATGACCCTATCAGGTACATGGCTGGTGCAGGACCCGAGGACAGACTGAGCTTTGGCTGGCTGTGTTCAACCAGAGTGCTGTGGTGGTGCAGCTGTGGGTGGGCCCATGGTTTGCCTAGGGGTCATGCTGCCCTCTCCTTAGGCTCTGGGGCAGCTCAGCAACTGCAGAGGGAAGAGATGTAGAGCAGGGAGTTAGGGCTGTGTGGGGACCCAGCCTCCATGCCAGGTAATGGGGGCAGGGTTGGGTCCGCTCGGCCCTCAGTCACTCAAGAAGTGAGGTGGGGGCACTGGAGAGAGGGGTGGAGTGGCAGGGAGGAAGTAGGGCACGACTGGGCAGCCAGGGACTGCGCTTCTGCAAAGAGCTTCCATCTTCCGACAAAACCCACTAGCCTCACCGCCCACACACTGCCCCGAGTTTATTTTTTTATGGTTAATTGTATCTCAGCAATTCTCAAGATCCAATTGAATCATATGTTATGTTATTATATAATATGAAATTAGGCTACACAATTATTAGAATAATAGTGTACTATTAATTATTACAAATAATGGTTTCACATAATCTGTTCTCTAGTCTCAAAGTGAATATCTGCAGGTGGGTCACTGTTTCAAAAATAAAATCAGTAGGTAGAGTCACAAGAAAATGTGTTACATTTAGTCTGGAGCTGGCTTGTAAAGCAACAAATAGACTGTTTTACTTTCACTCAGTCATGATCAATTTGGTAATTCACATGTGATCTGCTAATGATTCTACATAGAAATTGATATTCATCCTTATTATCAACAATATATATATATTTAAAGAAAATTCTAAACAAGGGGCAGTATTATTATTTATACTTTCCTCTGATTTATATTTTTAGAACAGTAAGATAATTTAGGAAATAGTACTAGAACCGAACCATTGCTATTCATTACATTCATCTAGTTTTTTCTTTGATCAAAATACACATGTCCAGGCCCTTTCTAGTCTTAATGTAATATAAATAACAGCAAAAATTTCTTGCTTAGTTTTATAAGTAAGCAAGAAATATATATATTTCTATATAATATTTTATATAGAAATAAAATATACATTTCTATATAATACTTTAAATATTTATGCTCCCAATATATATATTTATATTTCTATATAATAATTTAAATATTTATGCTCCCAATATCATAAAATTAATCTCTTTATAATAGAATCAGTTACATGTTTTTCCTAAGTATTGTTTATCTAAGTTTATTTTTGATTAAGAAATATTAAAACCTATCTTAAATCCATGGCTTCCATGTTAATTTAAATTCTGGCAACTAATTTACTCTTGTTAGTGACCCTTAACACTTTCTTAATATTCTGGGCTGAGAACACCTAACCATGTTATTATCTACCCTTCTCATCTCTCAAGTCAATTAATTCACTGAATTCTGTCAATTATTGTGTCACCATATCTCCTAAATATTTCTCAGTTCTGTCTTCCATGTAGTCATGCTAACTAGGGCTCTGATAATCACAGATAGAGAGTATCTCCTAACTCCTCATCTCTAATTTCTCCCCTTGATAATTTTCACCATATTACTACAGAGGCAAATATTTCTAACATTTTATTTTCATGATGCTATTCACTATCTAGATGTAAAAGCTTCAGTGGCTCCCAGCTGTCCATTCATGATAGAGCACATTCCTTAATGTTCATAACCTAGGCTTGACCTAATTTTTGAAGTTTTTTGCTGCTTTTCTGTAGTCTTAACCTCCTAGTCCAGCTATTTTAATCTACCTACTTACTACTTCTTAATTTTCTTTGTTGGGTATTTCTTCCACATCTCTATTCATTTTTCTCTCTTTCATGTTCCCATATTTCTTTAATTTCCCTATTCACTGCTGTCACAATTAACAGTTATTGTGTGTGATTCACAATTGCCCAAATTAAGAGTTGTGATGTCTCTCTTGAAAAGAATAGTTTACGAGGAGTTTACGTTTCTTTATTGTATTGTTTTTGACTTAAATAAATCTCTTAGCTTCTGTCATAACAAGCTGGCTGGAAATTGAATTTCAGCCCTTAAAGAGGTGGTAGAGAGGTGTCCTAAGGTTCACTCTCCACAGTGTCTCACAAAATGCTCAGTCTATATTGTTTCCAAAAAAAAAATCAGAAAAGCCATTCTGCAGTCCTCCCTTCATAGTATCCACTGATAACTTCTTGACTGAAAGCACATGACTCTTAAATGCTCTAATGCTGCTATCAAGTGCCATTACCAGGGGATTAAAATTATAGGGAGGCTTGGATGCAACTTACAGTGCTGAGGACCCCTCATGGTCCAATATTCCACCCCCAAAATTGTAGCCATCTTGACCTCCACAAGTTCTGCCTTTTGGTTTTCAGTTCCTTGGCTTATCATTGGGTATCCCCTCCTTCTGCTGAAGTCTGAAAGCTGCCTACAACCAAAAAGCTCTTGTAATTATAGGATTCATCCCACTCCAAATATATTTTTGTTTTATTGTGGTTGTTATTAAAAATCTCGGATCACAGTTCTGTTGATGCCTCTTTTGTAGTATATAAAAAGCATTGTTTCACATATATGTTTAATATGTTAGTTAGGAATGCTTTTAAAAGAATGTAGCAAACTATCTACCAATGGCTTATCTAAATAAAGCAGAAACCAGGCAGATTTGTTCTTTATGGGTTTTTCTCTCATTTCAAAGAAGAAAATCTTACCAGAAAGTGTCTTATAAGACTTCCTGTTATGCTTTATGTTTATCAAATCTGGGACATGGGCCCATTCCCTGAGTTCGGGAGGAGGGTGCTAGAAATGTACCTTTCTTGAGCTTGAACAAATACAATAAATACAAGTCACTTTAGCCAAGATAAAAGGAGAAAATGGCAACCATAGCATTTAATGATTAAACTACTTTGTCTAGAATTCTTTAAAGGGTAATTATGTAGAGTAAAAAGTATTTTCACACTTACTCTTACAAACTAAAAAAAAAAAAAATCTATTTTCCAAAAACGTGTAAATAAATAAATAAGGGTTAATTGTAGCTCTGAAAATGCAATCCTGAAAATCTTGTTAAGCCTAAGGGGATAAAGCTGATTAGAGTGTAAAATGGAATTTATGCAATTACATACTATTTATACATTACAAAAAAATAAAAGGAATATTCTTTGACTTCTGAGCTAGTATAATACTTCTAGTTGTTGATAATTACTACAAAATTCTTGTTTTTATTTAAATTTTTGAGTCTTCTATGTAGTTATTTTTAGATATAATTCTTCATAAAAATTATCTATTATACAATAAAAAATGGATGGTTAGGTTTGGTGCTCTGGTTTTGAACATCTCTTTGACTTACTAGCACAAAATAAAAATGTGTTACTATAATAGTTTACATGGGTCTACAGCTGTGCCTTACGGTAAATATAAATTCTTTTAAAAAATGTAGAAACAAAAATATATTAGGAATAAAATTTGCTTACTTCAAGCAGACTAACCATGGCTTTCTCCATCTGACTTGAAACCTAGACATATTGAAAAATATACACACAAATAAACTAGGTACAACATAATTTTTGTAAATTTAATGTATGAGTATACATATATTTTAATGAGATCACAGAAATAAAAAAATAGAAAAAGAATTGTTCCTGATTGTTTTTTACATTGGTTTTACATGATGTCTGTTGATTCAAGTTGATAACGTTTTATTGCATATCCTAAGTATAGTAAATTAGATAATGATATATGCCACAAAATGATATTTACTAATGAAACTTGATTTAAATTAGGGAGTACAAGAAATGTAAGATTCAACATGAAAGCAAACACAATTTATGACTAGCTCTTCTGTATATAAGAATAAATGGGTCTGTTCAAACTCTACAGAATATTTTTCGTATAAATGATATCAGTGTGAATAAGTAATGGTTTTCTAGATAACTTATGCTTTGTATTGCAAATAGCTTGTATTTATAGTGATTATGTATCAAGAGAAATGAAACAGTACATGCACTGTTGGCAAATGTATGCAATTTATTAGTTTGGGCATGAATTCAATTTAGTAATCGTATTGACTCACCAGAATATGCTTGGTTTATGCAAAGATATTATTAGTCTGGAGGAGAAGCAGAGTATGCATGTTCTTCTGAATTTAAGTTTAGAATTAAAACCTTCTATTCTGATCATTTGTAACCAACAATGAAATATAAAACTTCCGTTCTTATAGCATGTTGCCCTCACCATGAAAAATAGAAATAAGCTAACATAAAATAATCAAAATGTATTTTGTGAAGGCTGGTAATAGACTCATATATGTAACTTTATAACATATACTAAATGATAAAAATTACTTTTAAAATGTGTGCTTCGTTTTCCTCTTTACTTTCTTCTAGTATATGTAGCTTTCTTCACTAATATTTTTAAGTCATTTTAAAATGTAGTTCCTTGTAAAAATGGGCCATATCAAGAGGTACCGCACAAGAATTCAAATCTCATTCTTATTCAGTTAAAAGAATACTTTGAAGGGTTTTAAATCTTTTATACTGAGTAGATTACCTATGAAGCAGATCGTAAATCATTTAAATTACAACTATGAACATTATCTTTTAATTAATGCTCTAGAAATTAGTTTATAAAGAACATTTTGTTTAAAAATAATCTCAAAATCTATCAATAGAATGTGGGAGGTTTGGAATATGAACAATAATATATTCGATATAATTAAAAATAAACTTTTAATTCTATTATGGATATTAATTGTAGATAACAAACCTCCATCTGCACTTCAAATATTATCTGAGAATTTTGCTTCTGGTTTGGCTGAGTAGCTCCTATCAAAATAACCTTTCTGAAGATAACAACTGAAAATTTGGGGACAGGGGACCTCAATGAAGACACCAGAGAGTAATAAAAAATAAAAATAAATAAAAAACATGAAACTTGACAGGAGTTAACTCTTGAAAGAAGAGAATGGCACTGAGTTTCTCTTTTTTTTTTTTTTTTTTTTTTTTTTTTTTTTTTTTTTTTTTTTTTTTTTGCGGTACGCGGGCCTCACACCTCTCCCGTTACGGAGCACAGGCTCCGGACGCGCAGGCTCAGCGGCCATGGCTCACGGGCCCAGCCGCTCCGCGGCATGTGGGATCCTCCCGGACCGGGGCACGAACCCGTGTCCCCTGCATCTGCAGGTGGACTCCCAACCACTGCGCCACCAGGGAAGCCCTCTTTTTTTTTTTTTTATGACTGTTATCCTGAGAGCAGGCCCAAGTCTGCATCATTCAAGGCACTTAAAACTCTAATGGGCAGCCCACAGTCATGCTGGCTTGAAGAACCAGGGGAGAGAGTTTAGAGCAACTACAGCTATAGGAAAATAAAGGGGAAAAAACCTCAGAAAGGGGAAATCCCAGAAATGTGAAAGCCAGAGAGTGAGAGTAACAAGTCCTATGAACAATCAGTACTCAAATATCCGGTTTAGCCCTGGACCACACATGAGTAAAACTAACATCAAACAGCCCAGAAGAAAGAAGCCAATTGAATTTGGAGCTGCCACCTATCAAAAAGGAGATGAGTTTTGTAGTCTGAATTCCACCTGCTTAAAAAATGAATATTATTGGGAAGACCATGATAGAATCCAGATTTTCTACAATATATTATTCAGTGTCCAAGGTGCTATATAGAGCTACTCAACATACAGGAAAAAAAAGAATCAGGGAAGCATGGCCCATTCTCAAGAGAAAAGACAATCAATAAAGACCAACCCTTTGATAACCTAGATGTTATAATAAGTTGACAAGGATTTTCAAGAAGCTACTATAACTGTGCTCAGTATCATAAAGGAAAATATGCTTGTAACAAATGAAAATATAGGAAATCTCAGCAGAGCAATGAAAAACTTTTAAAAATTCTAGAAATGAAAAATATAGTGTCTGAAATATCAGCTAAGTCAAAAACACATAAATCCCAGATCCATTACAGCTCACAAAGCATATTGTTCCTTCTAATAACTGTTAAGGTAGTTCATTTGGTCCCAATTAAAGTTTATTAACGTGATCAACTTATTCTATAGCTGTTTTATGGAAATAAGGTAGCTGGCATAAAAAATGAAAATAAATATGTACCCACTCCCCCTTCACCATTTAGGACAATGAAGAAAGACAAACTCTTATGTTTCTGCTTACCAGTTCTCCATTCAAGTTAAGTTCATGTGGGCAAATAGCTTAGTCAGTTTATTAAGTCATCTTTCCTGCAGTACAAAGAGAAATCTGAGTAGATTTCCTTGCCAAATATTTCTCTCTTTTGGCATATGTAGGCAGCTGATTAGCTGTGCTTCTGCTCCAGGCCATGGTTCTGCTCCTCACTTTGTTTCATTTTAGGACTTAGCCCAAATAAAAATTTAAAAATTTCAAGTAAAATAAAACTTGAGACTGCATGATTGAGGGAGGATATAGCAGGTTTTTGAACTGAAAGAGAAGAGCAAGGTAAAAACTAGTGATAACACCAAAATGTTTAAGAGAAATCCCAGGACTTGGAGAGAAAAACATACCACCAAGTATATATTCCAAAGATCATAGTATCAGTGCCAATATGAATATCTATGCATTTAGGTAAATAGGAAATTTTTGTTTATTCTCTAGGTCAGAATATTCTTTGTAATTGATTGTGCATTGAAATGTGTTGCTGATTTTTATAACTGCTTATTATGAGCTTCAAGTTTATTATGGTGATGAGATTGAGATTTTGTAAAACTGAAGGAATTGCTTTATTGTTATTTCTTTGCTCTAGACTTAATGAAAACGTGTCACAAGACAAATGGAACATTCTAAAATTCAGCTAGGCAAACTGGCCTTTATCTTCAAAATATCTCCAACAAACACCAAACAAAAGCTAGGGCTATGATGGATAATATGCTATTTGCAAAGATCACATAAGCCTCCCAGATCAGAAATTTGTTAAGTGTTGGCTATATCATAGAAGAGGTGTCTCTATTTTAACACTTGCCCTGGATCACAAGCTAATGAAGGGCTTCTCTACGTGAAAACAGAGAAGCAGTCAGTGTAGTTCTATGAAATTTTTTCTTCACATTTAAAGCATGTTACCCCAGGGATTTAACTAAACCTTTCTCACATATATGACCAAAATATCTTTTCTCTCTACTGATCAACTTGAGAAATGATCAGTGTGTCACTTGCTTTTATACCTTCTGTATATTTCTCTAATTATTTTTATAGTTCCTTCCACAAAACTAGTATAGAAGCTACTCAAGGGAATAGAATCCTTCATGATTTCTGTACCCCTGTTAGCTCTAAACAATCATATACTGGTCAAAGCAGGTTAAGAATTTATATATATATATATATATATATATATATATATATATATATATATACACACACACACACACAAACATACATAAAATGAAATATTAGCCAAAAAAGAATGGAATCTTAACCACTTGCGGCAACATGGATGGACCAGGAGGGTATTATGCTAAGTGAAATAAGTCAGACAGAGAAAGACAAATACCATATGATTTCACTTATATGTGGAATCTAAAAAACAAACTGAACAAACAAACAAACAAAACAGAAACAGACTCATATTTACAGAGAAGAAACTGGTGGTCACCAGAGGGGAGGGGAGAGCAGTAGGCAGACAGACAAAACGGTGAAGGGATCAAAAGGTACAAACAAAAGTCATAAATTGGCTTAGATATTAGTAAGCAATGAAGAACTTATAAAAGATGTCAGTTCTTAGAAAGATGAAAATTGGACGATATACTGTTAAGATTTTTAAGTTAAAGATTGAAAGATGCAGAAAAGTAGATAGGCTGGCTTTGGAGAGGATGCCATAGTCTGCTACTTAAATGTCATCAGATCTTGTCCCTGTATGCTCAATATGTTTTGTTTTGTTTTACTGAGAATCATGTCATAGTTTTAAATTATGAACCCTAAATTCTTTGACATTTCTCCCATCAAGAAGTGTGGTCTATACCCATCTCCTTGACACTGACTGGGCTTGTGACTGCTTTGAAAAATAGAGTCCTGTTTGGCAGAAGTTATACTTCTGACGTAAAAGGCCAGACAGCTTCTGACTGGTTCTGTTAAGGTCCTTGCTCTGAGGTAACAGAGCTGCTATTTAAAAAGTTTGACTGCTCTGAGACAGAAACATTGAAAAAGTCAAGTATTGGCCCCCTTGGCAACATCACCAGGTGAGTCAGCCTCAACTAACCAGACATGTGAGGGAGTTATCTTGAACATGGAGTCTAGACCAGCCTTCAGATGACTGCAGCTCCAGCCAACATCTCAATGCAACCATAGGAGAGAGCCCAAGTGATCTGCACCCTTCCTGAAGTCCTGACCCACAAAGTTGTGACCTCAATAATTATTTTATACCTATATACTTTGGTGTTATTTTTTATGCAGCAAAGAAATACCCAGAACTTTCCACCATGCTTTGCTTTTAACATTTGTTTCCATTTTGATTATGTACCACCTAGAATTAACAATTTACATATGAGGAAATGAAGACAAAAAAAGGTTAAGTTACTTATGCAAAGTCTTAGAGCTAGTCTAGTACAGGAGCAAATGGGTAATGCATGTAAAGTATTCAATACTTAGCACAGTGTTTGATACATAGTAGTTAACAAATTTAAAATTAGGCCATTACTATGTCTATCCTTTTGATGATGATGATGATGATAAATGATGATGGTGATTTAAATTGAAGCATTGACAGTGGGAAGGAAATGCTAATTGTACATCAGGCTGCAATTTCGAGTGCTTTGCTGAAAGACTTTGAAAAACTTATCACCTCCCTTAAATTATTGAAATAACCAGAGAATGCTTCTTTGCCATTTGTAGTACTTTTAAGAAAATCTGGAAATGCCTTGCTCCTCCCTGAAGTACTGAAATAGGCAGATGAGAGACAGCCAGATCTTGTGTTCTGGTCTGGGCTTGCCTTTAACTTGGGCAGGTCCCAGAACTTTGTTGGTTCTGGGTTTCTTCATTTATAAAATGAAAGAACTAAGTCTATAGATAATGTCGTATCTCTTTAGCATAATATTTTTTTAATTTCCAAGATTGTTTTCAATACAGATATTCCTGGGATAGAAAGAACATTAAGCCACTTCTTGCCCATGGCTGGTGAAATTCTTTGGGAAACTTGGGAAGGGATGATCTGGAGAAGAGACACTGACAATGGGAAAAAAGTGAAGTGATGCAAAGACAATCTCAAAGAAACACTTTAGCTTCACTGCTTTTCAATGTTCTGATACCTCTGGGAGCCCAGGTATGAAACAAAATTGCTCCAGCCTGGGAGACCATGTTAGTGAATTCTATAGATGAAAGTTTTAATGAAACTATGTGACTACACAGGGCACAAACCCACCATTAGCCTTGCGTGGAAGAGAGCCTAAGAGTATGCATCTAACTCTCTCACTTGACTGATGTATGAAATGAGATCCAAAGAGAACTGATTTACTAATGATGGCTCTGAGAGCAAGGCTCACAGAGAAATCTAAAACCTAGAAATACAGGGGTCTTTAGAACTTCAAGTTATGTAATTTTGAGGCAGTGGATCATAAAGAGGTGGCTTGGGAGAAAAGCCAAGAAAACTGTATAACATTACACCAGGTATCCCAAATAAAAATGGATCATAAGGTAGGCAAAAGCAGTGAGCTTGCTCTGTAAACATATCTTATTGACAAATGTCCTATTCCACTCACATCCAGATGTATTTATGCCTCTATGGCATGTTTTTAATTGAAGAGGAGTCAGCAATTCTTTTTTTCCCTTAGGGGGCAGATAGTAAATATTTTAAGCTTTGTGGGCTGCGTGGTCTCTCTTGCAACTATTCAACTCTGCTGGTGTAGCATGAAAGCAGCAATAAACAATTTATAAGTGAATGGGCATGGCCATGTTCCAATAAAGCTTTACTTACCAAAATAGGCAGCAGGACAAATTTGGCCCACAGGCAGTAGTTTGCCAATATAGATAGATTTTCTAAGAGTTACATAAAATAAATACCTGATAAAACTCCTAAACTCATCATCATCTTATAATCATCTTGTAGAGGTACAGGTATAATCAACATTTTATTGCACTTAGCAGATCTTGCATTTTTTACAAATTGAAGGTTTGTGGCTATCCTGCATTGAGCAAGTCTATCAGAGCCATATTTCCAACAGTATTTGCTCATTTTATCACATTTTGGTAACTCTCACAATATTTCAGACTTTTTCATTTTTATTATACTTGTTACGGTGATAAGTGATCAGTGACTTTGATGTTACTATTGTAGCTGTTTTGAGGGGCCACAAACTGCACCCATATAAGATGACGAACTTAATCGACAAACGTTGTGTATGTTCCTACTGCTCCACTGACCGGTAGTTAACCTTGTTTCTCTCCCTCTCCTTGGGCCTTCTTTTCCCTGATACAAAAAAATATATATTGAAATTAGGCCAGTTATCAAACCTACCATGACCTGTAAGTATTCAAGTGAAAGGAAGAGTCTCATGTCTCTCACTTTAAATCAAAAGCTAGATAAGATTAAGCTTAGTGAGGAAGACATGTCAAAAGCCAACAAATGATGAAAGCTAGGCCTCTTGAGCCAAACAGCCAAACTGTGAATGCAAAGGAAAAGTTCTTGAAAGAAATTAAAAGTGCTACTCCAAGGAACATATGATGTTAAGAAAGTGAAACAGCCTTATTGCTGATATGGAGAAAATTTTAGAGGTCCAGATAGAAGATCAAACCAGCCACGACATTCCCTTAAGCCAAATCACAATCCAGAACACGACCCTAACTCCCTTCAATTCTGTGAAGACTGAGAGAGGTGAGGAAGTTGCAGAAAAAAAGTCTGAAGTGAGCAGAGGTTGGTTCATGAGGTTTAAGGAAAGAAATCATCTCCGTAACATAAAAGTGCAAGGTGAAGCAGCAAGTGGCTGATGTAGAAGCTGCAACATGTTTTCCAGAAGCTCTAGCTAAGGTAATTAATGTAGATGGCTAAACTAAGCAACAGATTTTCAATGTAGGTGAAACAGCCATAAATTGGAAAAAGATGCCATCTAGGACTTTCACAGCTCGAAAGAAGTCAATGCCTAGCTTCAAAGAAGAGGCTGACTCTCTTGTTCGGGGCTATAATGCAGCTGGTGGCTTTAAGCTGAAGTCAGTGCTCATTTACCATCCTGAAAATCCTAGGGCCTTTAAGAATTATGCTAAATTTACTCTGTCTGTGCTCTATAAATGGAACAACAAAGCCTGTATGAGAGCACATCTTTTTACAATATGGTTTCTGAGTATTTTAAGCCTACTTTTGAGACCTACTGCTGAGAAAAAAAGGATTCAAAGTATTACTGCTCATTGACAATGCACTTGGTCACCCAAGAGTTCTGATGGATATATACAAGGAGATTAGTGTTTTCATGTCTGTTAACAAAATATCCATTCTTCAACCCATGGATTAAGGAGTGATTTTGACTTCAAGTCTTATTATTTAAGAAACACTTTTTTGTGTTTTTGTGTTTCATTTTGTGTAACTGCCATAGATAGTGATTCCTCTGGTGGATCTGGACAAAGTCAGTTGAAGCACTTTTGCAAAGGATTCACCATTTTAGATGTCATTAAGAACATGAGAAGAGGTCAAAATATCAATTTTAACTGTAGTTTAGAAGACACTGATTCCAATCTTCATGGATGACTTTGAGGGGTCCAAGACTTCATTTAAGGAAGTAAGTACAGATGTGGTAGACATAGCAAGAGAACTAGAATTAGAAGTGGAGTCTGAAAGTGTGACTAAATTGCTTCAATCTCATGATAAAGCTTTAACAAATGAGGAATTGCTTCTTATGGATGAGCAAAGAAAGTGGTTTCTTGAGATGGAAACTACTCCTGGTGAAGATCCTGTGAAATTGTTGAAACTACAAGAAAGGATTTAGAAATTTACATAAACTTGGTTGATATAGCAGTGGCAGAGTTTGAAAGCATTGACTCCAATTTTGAAAGTTCCACTGTGGGTAAAATGCTATCAAACAGCATTGCATACTACAGAGAAATTGTTCATGAAAGGAAGAGTCAAATCAATGCAGCAAACTTCATTGTTGTCTACTTTAAGAAACTACTGCAGCCATCCCAGCCTTCAGCAATCAACAGCCTGATCAGTCAGCAGCCATCAACATCGAGGCAAGACCCTCTACCAGCAAAAAGATTGACTTGCTGAAGGCTCAGATGATGGTTAGCATTAGTTAGCAGCAAAGTTTTTTTAATTAAGGGATGTACATTGTTTCTTTAGACATAATGCTATTGCACACTTAATAGACTATAGTGTATACATACCTTGTATATGCACTGGAAAACCAAAATATTTGTGTGACTTGTTTTATTGCGATACTCACTTTCTCTGGAGTGGTCTGGAACTGAATCCACCAAATCTCTGAACTGAGGTATGCCTGTAATCTTGTAGAACTGTCCACCAAGTCTCTGATCTGAGGTATGCCTGTAATCTTGTAGAACTGTCACCTACTTACTGTATTTTATTGCTCATTCATTTATACACACAAACAAAAACGTTCACACACATATATTTTATTAACAGCTCTCATGTTATACATAGATAATATAAAGAACAATGGGACAATCTATTGTCTCAGTGTGTTCAAATAAACAAACAGGGAAATAATGCAATGCACTGTGTCGTAATGGAAGAGAGTACCTACCTGACATCAAGTGAAAGATTTGATAAGGCTTAGTAGAAGAGGTGACACTTGAGCTAGAGTTTGATATTTAGATAGGTATTTCTCTTAATAACTAAGAATAAAGGTATTTTTCAGGAATAGATATCACCATCTATAAATGAAGGAACCTTTGTTATTTTAAATCACGTAAATCTCAAGGCTGATTTGTTGAACTGAGTTGTGGCGTTTTCCTTGGTCCTATTGTTTTAAAATCATCTTCCTGTCAGTTTTTGCCAAAATTTAGTCTCATCTTAGTTTCCCATGATATTTACCTATTGATCATTTCAGAATTAATTGGAATCTAGTGTGATAGGAAATCTCCTTTTAATAGCAATTTAAGTTTGGAAATACTCTTGGCTTAAGCCTTTGAATTAGATAAGAATCATTAATGTTGCTGTCACGGTCAGGAAACTCTTTTCTGCATCTACCTTACCTCCTTATGTTACACATAAACATCAGTATACTCTGGGTAGCTTAACCTGCTTTTCCCACTTTATTCCAGCAATCTTCATTGTAGTGTAATTTGTCTTATGTCTATGTTTCAATGTAGGTGATTCCTTTAGATATGGAAGTGAAAATGGGTTTCATAGCATATATTATAGCTGATTGTTAGCAGCCATGTGGTTTATTGTCTTAAAATTCTTCTAAACTTTCTCTAGGCTCAGATATAATGATTTATTAACAATGTTCACAACAGATGCAGGAAAGAAGAAGTGGTAACAAAGGTGTCATGTATTTGCAAGCTGTGATTTACATGCAACCTGGTTCTGCATGGACTTTCTCTGTTTTGTATTTTTGCCCTCTCTTTGATATCAAACAATTAACTGTGGCTCAGAGTTTCTATATTTTCATGATAACAAGAAGATACTTGGTAATACCACTACACAGTTTAAAAAATTCAAACACAGAGTTCTAGCATACTTGTGTTTATGTTAATTATATATTGGCTTATATCCGAATCTACTTAAAGTCATACTAAGTGAACACTCTTATATTTGTTACTCTTCATAAAATCTCTAGCAAATTACTTTTTAAATATTGTTTAAAAATAAAGTTCCAAATCAGGGAGAAAAAAGATACCTTGATATTTAGAGTCAACATCCTGGCAGTTGACATAGGAACTCAAGTAGGTGGCCAATCTCTCACAGGTAGTGAATGAAGATAACCTGTACCATCTGTAGTGTCCCAAGAGGAAGATTGAACGGAAACGTTGGTGGTTGGTCCATCTCCTTTAGGTAGGCACTCTATCTTACGTTAAATTTTTACTTTCTCTCTGTTTTATTGGACCTTTGAATGTCCCCAGTAGTTCATTTAATTTATCTGATTGCCCCAAGAATTACAGTGCAGAGTGAAGCAAAGTCAGTGAATTCATCTAAGTAAATCATGTTCAATCTTATTTCAGCTGTTAAAAGAGAAAAATGAGGATCGATGAGAACTTACCCCATAGTCTTACCCCATAGATCATTCAATGAAGAAGATTTTAGCTTTCAATAAAGAGCTCATTCTAAGTGTGGGCATTCAAGAGGAACTATCTTACAGATAAAAATACATAGAGCAAGAAAATATAAGAAACAAATTGGAATATTTTTCAGGTTTTACTATAATGCTAAAGTATTTCAAGGACTATAAGAATGATTTGTCATCAATCTTCATTATATTAACAAATAAATTAATTGAACCCCTGTGATGTTTTTCTGTAAGTCTCTCAACTTCTTGAGGTAGTGCCTCATATAACTCTATCAACTATAAGCCAATCTAATTATGCCATATAATGTTTTTCTTTTCAAGACATTAATATAAAATTTTAGAATCTTAGAGAAAGAATTTTAGACACTATATAGTCTCTCAAAATATATGCACAATCTTAAATACATTTTCTTTATCATCATGAATATAATTTGAACTTACTTTGGGGTGTATAGTTGTATGTCCTTAAAACTGCTGTAGGATGACATTATTTTCTGTTTTTGGGTAATAGTTTTTGAGCAACAGCTCTAGGAAGGAGAGTTTTTTGTTTTGATATGAACAGTGCTGGTATAGAACTTTCTTATTGATCTATCAAGTAACTTACACAACCAAAAAATCTTTCTTAAGGCAGAAACTTATGAGAGAAACTATATCTTTTTGTTCTGTTTTTTTGTTGTTGTTGTAATTCCATTAGCACATACACAGTATGTGCAACCATACTGTGCATACTGGCATAAAATATATACCAATAAAGTTTTTTGAAAAAAAAATCACATATAAACACTTATCTCTTATTGCAGAGCTGAAGGATTTCAGGCCCAGAGAAATGAAAGTTACCCTAAGTGACACTACATGATGATTCTAAATTAATTGAAGGGGAAATAAATATGATTTGTTTTACTGATAAAGTCTTGCCTCTGTAGTGTATTTGACTTAGAAAAATAAATTATTTGAATTAAGTATTTCTAACTACTATATGATATCTTTATAGGACATTTACCTTTTTTTTCTTTCTAATAGTCCCAAACTGTATACAGGATCTTATGGCTGCTATCATGAGATACTGTTATTTTCTAAGTGTCATAATCATTTTTCAATAATCAGTCTGTGACTGGGAAAACTAATCAACTGTTTAGACTTGTCCAGAATAAAGATCTTTGAGCTATTCTATTGATACATATTAATATAACAGAACCAGAGTCTAAAAAATGAAAATACAATTTTCAAGCTAATTCAATTATATAATTCAGTGTGTGACAGGCTATGCATATCCTTTTGATTTCTATATCTTATCTTACCATTAATGATACTGCCTAAGATGCCCTTTTGTAAAAACACGTTTTCCTCTTAAATGAACTAATCTTGAGCAAATCTATTAGATACATTTTCAGTAATTTTTCTTACTGCTGGTTTTGCTGCTAAATTAACCCACTCAACAGATTGCACATATTCCATTCAGATTACTATTCATAGGTGTTTGAACTTATTCCTTAGCCTCTGCATCTTTTATTTTCCTTTTCCACACAGTGTAGGTACACAGTGTAGGTCTATAATTGCATTAGAAACCTTAATGCCCCAGTAATCATATTAACTGGTAATGGTTTAGGAATTTCTGTGTTTTTAAAGCGTTTCTTTCTATACATTGAATAGCACTCATATTTTAAAACATTAAAAGACATCTCATCTTCATTTTGAAAGAAAAACTAAAAGTAAAAATGTGGCTGGTATGAGTAATTGGTTGTACTGACAGAAAGTTTGAGTACCAAATAGTTTGTTATACGGCAGGTCATTCATTTTAATGGAGTTAAAACATAGTATGTTATCAGAGAATTGTCAAGTGATTAATATTATAGGTTTGACATTGAAACACTGAGAAAGAGAGTTGGATTGACTACCTGGGAGGGAATTCGCATATATAACTTCTCTAAAGCTAGTGTGAAGAAAAGAGAGTTTACAGGGAATATATTATATACTGTGTGTATTGTTCATCACAAATGTTCACCTTGACCAGAGGAATTATCCATGGCTCAGACAGAGGAATAAAGCATGGCTTTAGAGTAAAGATGACCTGGATTGAAAACTGGGTTCATCAACTAGTTGAGTGAATGACTGTGGACACATTTAATTCCATGAGACTCAGTTTTACTGTATGTTAGATTGGGATAAAGTTTTCAATTTATGGAATTGTTGCCAGAATGAGGTGCCCCACGTATATAGGATTTAATTTTTGATGAGTGATTTTCCTTTTTGTCTTTAAACCAAAGAAGCTAAATATAAAGATTAAACTCTGATAAAGGAGTGACCAAAAAAGACAAAGACACTCTATATTGTACCCTAGCGCTTAAGGAGAGTAACAAAGGATGGACAAACTGGAAAGGGTCGCCTCCCAAGGCTGGAGTTCAGACCTCCTTGCAGAAGGTGTAGCTCAGCCCCTCGGATAGCAGGGATATTTGCTGGTCTGCCCCAGTTAGAGCTGGTTTGCTGTCACTGGGCAAGCGGAAAGCAGCCCTTGGGAAGTCACGTGGGATGCCGGCGGTCAGGAACTGGTGGCTTTCTGTGTACAGAGAGTGGAGGCTCAGAAGGAACCATCCACATGGGCCTGCAGAGAAAGACAAGGTGCCAGAGTGGTCAGGAGGACTTTAGGATGCTGGCCTCTATGTCTAGAGAGTGGTGGGAAAGTGATGAAACAGGCCAAGCAGAGTTCTGAGCATGAAACAGGGTCAGTGTTCCACTAGATTCCTCACATGACCCCACTGGCCCACTGCAGAAGCCCTTCCTCCTGCCATGTCCCTGCACTACACCATCGTGAGAAAGTTAACCATCATGCTCGCTGTGAAAGATGCTTAAAAGGATGCTGTTCATTTGAGAAGGTGAGCCTGCAGCTAAGAGGCTGGGTACTGATAACTGAAACCCTTGTAGGTTCGTACTTGTGTTGTCCCTTTGTACAGAGGAGTGACTTTAGAATGGCTCTATTTTACTCTATACAACAGAAATTGTATTTAAAGTTAAACAATAATTTGTAACCAATGGTTTAAATATTTTCAAAGAATTTTGAAAGTCCTAATTCTCCCCTTTCTGCTACCTCTCCCCACTTAGCTTATCCTCCTTCCTCAGAGTCATCCGATTTTACCATCTATTTAGATCAATTTATAAGCTGTTTAAGATGCCAGAGCCATTTATACTTTTATGTGATTTTCTTAAAAGTTCATCCAAAATAATAAAAGATGAACTGTGGTCCCTGGTGTTTCTAAGAGTGCATATAAAAATTTCCATGCACAGGCTGAGAGAATATTGTAGAACATGAGAAAATGTCAGAAGTATCCTACTTGGTAAATTGAAATGAATAAACATTGAAAAAAAACTACTAAAGGAGCAAAGAGTTTATTTTTTATCCAACAAATAAAAATATAATTATTTAGAAGTGTGTATGTGGAGTTAGGGTGGTGGTGATACTCTTTCTCTGCTGATTGTCTCATTCTGGTTATTCACATGTAACACTGGGTATCATGTATGGAGGGATACAAGGAGACTCAAACATGTTCAGAAGAAATTGACCAGAATGATGAGTGGGTCATGAAACCGTGTTAATGTAAGAAATTTATCCTTTGGAGATACATGCCAAAACATTTACTGATAAAAATATTATGTCTGGAATTTGTGTCGTAAAAAATCAAAGTTGTTTGGATATGGAGGTGATGATATTGATGAAACAACTTAGTTCATGCTTTGTTAATTCTTGAAGCTAGCTGGTTGGTCCTCAATCTATTATTTTCTTTTCTTTTGCATGAGTTTGAATAGTTCTGTAATTAATAAAATTAAAAAGAGAAAAGATATACTTCAAGAACAGAATAAAGAATTAGGAAAGTCAGCATACAAAAGAGGTGATTCTCAGCTAGTGTTGACAAATCTATGAAGGAATATCTTTAAATTATTGGAAAGTTGCCATGGACCAAAAATAAATGAAATAAAAGAATTAGATTAGAGTTTTAAGGTCCTAGGGTAATTTCTAGGATAAATGAAAATAAGTTGTAAGGAAATAGATTTCAGTTCAGTATCATCTATATTTTTTCATTGATTTGTTTGTAAGTCATTTATTGAGTACTTCTTATTTACTGCAAGAATATAACTCTGAGAAAAACAGTGTCAGATTTATATGTGAATCAGAGGTGTAGATAATATATTCATAATAAAGATAGAACCTGACAACATTTGGGGAAAATAGGTAAATATTTATAACAACAAGTTTGGTTTTATCTCCTTTGCAGTGAGGATAAACTAAGGAGATTTAAGTCAGGGAGAGATGGGATCAGATTCACATTTTATTTCATTCTCTTTAGACATTGCAGAGAAAGTATTGGAGAGCTCTGAGGCTGTAGAGCAACCAGCTTTTAAAGATACTGTGTCACTTGCCCAAGTAAAATGCAGTGTGTCCCTAAACTGCCTCAGAAACAGATAGGATGGGTGAACGGTATGAATAAAAAACAAGAAATGAATTGAAAAAGTAAACCAATTTAATTTTTTTCGAATGATTGCATAAATGTTGTCATTTACCAAGACAGGAACCAGAGAATGAGAGACAGGTTTTAAAAAAGAAAAAAGGGTTACTTTGGAATCTACTCATTTTGAAATACCTTTGAGACTACCTGGACAAAACAAACAAATGAGAACAAAAATCTTAGAAGAAAATTTCCTAGACACGGTACAAAACTTAGGATAGGAAGAGTAAGTCAGCTTTCAATCTTCATTCTTTCATCCTTGTATTCATTTTTTCATTCATGAAACATGATTCCATGTTTGAGTACCCACTAGGGACCACATGTGCATAGAGATGCATAAATACATAGGCTACATTAGTTAAACCAAGGAAGCACAATGCTGATCCCTATCAGGAGAGAACTCCCCCAAATCCAGCCTGGCTTTAGTCTAGAATTTGCCCCATCTAGAATTTGCTTTTAGTGTAGAAGTTTAGCAAGGACAGTCACAAGTGAGATATACATGACCTCTCGTATGCCCATCCCTTGAGGTATTAAAAACGCTAGCAAGCTTGGAGTCTGTATTGTTTTCTTAAGCTGGAGATAATAGTTACATCCCATAGCACTCTGTACCTGAGCTGTCTGGTCTGACCCCTGTGAATACTGTGTTTGTCTAAGGGTGGAAGCAATGAAGATGGAGCCCTGAAGCTAGAGGTAGAGAGAGAGTTGCAGAGCTCAAACTAAGAGTGACACTTGCCCACTCAGAGCACTGCAAATCTTGATGCTAATGCCTTTTTCCACACCCACCTCAGCAGTTGCAAACCTAGAGATCTTAGAGGAGAATAAGAGAAAATATTGCATTATCCCTAGGTGCTAAAAGAAAATGTGGCACTTTATATTTTCCTCAACTATCCCTTTGAAAGAGAATTTAATAATACATTTGGGGAGATTTCAAATGTTTTCCCCATCAGGGGAAGATTTAACAAGATGGAGAGTTTCATGCGCCTGAAATCCAGAAGCAAAAGATAGACTTCAGTGGGTCCACCAGTGGCTCAATCTTTATTAAAGAGAGATGGGTCAGAAAAGAGGCACCTACATAAATCTGGAAACCATCCTAAGCTACAAAAGTTTTGCTCAAATATGAAATATTTATTTCCTCTTAAATTCAGCCATGCAGTTAAATAATGCCTGGAATACTAGAAATTCTATTAAGAATTTCACATATTCTAGTTATAAACTTCAAGTAGCTGCCAAGTAGCAACATATGTAATATATGATAGATTGAGAAAATATGTGTTTTTTTGTTTTTTTTTTTTTAAAGAAGATGTTGGGGGTAGGAGTTTATTAATTTATTTATTTTTGTTGTGTTGGGTTTTCGTTTCTGTGCAAGGGCTTTCTCTAGTTGTGGCAAGCGGGGGCCACTCTTCATTGCGGTGTGCGTGCCTCTCACTGTTGCGGCCTCTCTTGTTTCGAAGCAACAGGCTCCAGACGTGCAGGCTCAGTATTTGTGGCTCACGGACCTAGTTGCTCCGCGGCATGTGGGATCCTCCCAGACCAGGGCTCGAACCCGTGTCTCCTGCATTAGCAGGCAGATTCTCAACCACTGCGCCACCAGGGAAGCCCGAAAATATGTTTTTAATAGTGTAATCGAAAGAATCTCTACATCATATTACTATGCTTTCAAGTCATAAAAATACATAGTAAAATTCAAATGGAAGGAACTTAGGCTTTAATTCAAAAGTTATATTACAAAGGTTTCTGCTAAAAAAAAAAAAAAAAAAAAATTTCCCTCCATAAGACCATAGCAATATCTCCTTAAACTTGACCAATTGTTTGTAACATCTACCTTCCTGATTTATGGGGAAATTAGAAGAGGAGAGCAGGAGGGTGGGAGGCAAATAACAAGGATTCAGTTCTGGGGTGTTTTTTTCTGGTCCAAAGATTTGAGATCACAGGGCAATGGGATAGAAAGCATCCTTTCACTGTGGTTCACTGTATCTGCATTTGCACCAGTTATATGTCTTGTGTTACCTGGTAAAGAACTAGAAAAATGAGTCATGGAAGTAGAAGAAAAAAATGTTCTCTTTTAATCAGACTTTAGTTTTAGAACCAGGAACATAGGCAGAATTTGTTTTTTCCATCACTTTCTCATGAAGAGACTGCTTGTTTGGAATATTACTATTGTTGGATGAAATATGCTGAAATGAAAACTTATGATGACAAAGCAGATGGATGGGCTGTGCAGTCATGTAATGTTAGTGAATGGGAAACCAAGTGGGCATTGGAATGCTTTTAAATTTCTTTGGCAGTATCAAAATATTTTTTGAGATTTAAATATACCATAGGCTGATGGGGTCAAAAGGTGCTGAGGAGTAACCCAGTAAATGATGTAGCACACTTGAAGTAATTAAGTTTCTGTTTTTCTTGTCAATGAAGCATGTGATATATCAACATATTTCTTATTCAACTAACTGTTCTTACTCCAGTTATTTCATGCAATCTAAGTGATGCCTCCTAATTTTTAACTGCTACATAGGTGAAAAATGCTAGTTTTTTTTCACTCATTTCTCAACTAAGAGCAGGCACATGGCCTAGTTGTGATCAATGAAATACAAAGAGAAATGATCTGGGGCTGGAAGAGAAAGATCTTCACCTGTTATCCCCAACCTCATCTTTCTTCCTGCTTTGTTACACTGCCCTGTTGATATAGTACATGTAAAGAGAAATTCCCATCAAACTGAATATGATTTAGCAAAAGGATCAGAAAATCTTGGGTAGCTGCTGGCCTTCCCAAGCCATTGAACAAAACTTTGGACCATGTGCCTTCTGAAGTCCTAAGTCATAAAAATCCTTGTGGTTTGATTCAATTTTAGTCGGGTTTTCCATTACTAGCTACTTAAAAGCATCCAGTGTGACTCAAGTGGTAAATTAATTACTAAAGGGACCGACCATGTATCACCTAGTTGTATCTAACCTTGTATTTGGTAGTTTAGGAAGAGGTTGGAATCTAAATTTAATCATCTTAGTCCTCTGGGTAAATTAGACCTCATCTGTTTTCAAACTCTGAGATTTTACCGTTTCATCATGTTTTCAGAAGGATGACCTTTTAAAAATTATTTCACCAGAAAACTCAGCATGCAAGTGGAAACTCATCACATAGTCACTGGGTACATGGAAAGGTAAAGAAAAGTAATCTGAATACTTTGTCTCTATGTGCTCTGTCTCCGTTGTGCTGATTTTTAAAGAACAAAGTGTATTTCCTGAACTCTTATTGGTCCTCTGGTTCTTTACCTTGGGAAAAAAGCCATGAGAACTGTTAATCTGCATTACAAAAAAAATGCTAGAGGGTAGACAGTAAATTCTGCTTATGCTTTACAGATCTGACTCAATACCCATGTATGCATCTATTCACAGTTTAATAAGAGAGAAACTACTTAAGAAGAAAGGAAAAAAATTACTCAGAAATCCCCTACGCCACTGAGAATTGCTGAGCTTACTAGCTGCTGCTCCTTTTCACCTCTAGTTACTTGTGAAGTCGTAAGAAAGTTAAAAAGGGATTTTCATTTTTCTTATCCAGTTCTCTCATGCTATTTTATGGATTAAATATATCTTGACTATAGAGTAACATGCGTTAGAATGATGGTGTAAAACACACCATGTTTTACATATATATGTGTGTGTGTGTGTGTGTGTATATATATATATATAAAATGTCCATGTATAAGTATAAATCAATGGATAAATAATCTTTATATGTTTTGAGTATACTTAATTTGGAGTAGACCCTCTATGCTAACTGCATTAGCTTATTTAATCCTTATAACTACTATGTGCTGTATCATAACTGCCATTTTACAGATGAAGAAATTGAAATTTAGAGACAGAGATTCTCCCAAGGTCATACAGCCAGCAAATAGTGGGATCACATTTTGATCCCATTCAGCCTGACTTGCTAACCCATCCTCTTAATCATTGCATTTGTAGAGGTGGTAAACTTTTCCCTTCTTTTTTTCTAGATTCTTTGGCTAGCCTAATAATAAAATTGACATAAGACAGATTAAAGGGAGAAAAACAAATTTACTACATATGAGAGCCCCCAAAGACATGATACCCAAAGTCAGGCAGTTGAAGCTGATGTGCCATCCTGAGCTAAGCAGAAGTGGGTAGGCGTTTGGGGCTTCAAGGGAAGGAAGATAAATTACAGGAAAATGAGAAGAGCAGATGTTTGGTAAACAAATGTTTGTCATGCCATGCAGATAAATCTTTCTGACAGAAAAAAGTTATCTTTGATATTAGCTCTTTTCCTGGTACAAGGCCTCCATCTAAATTTTTTAGACAGTTAAAGGGAAGATAAACAGTCTTCCTGAGTCTGTTGGGTCTTGATTGTCTTCAGCTTGTAATAATCCACATTGCAAAACTGGCATATTTGCGGGTGGCCTATTCTACTCCCCTGCATTACACACACAGACATGTATATACAATTGTTTTCTGACACAGTAGTTTCTGAAACCGCTGTCTATTCCATGTTCACTAAGTTGTGGACATCAACCTTTAACCAGTAGGTAGGAGGTTGGTCTTTTTTTTCCCGTTTTTTGAAGGCATTTTAAAATTTAGGCCTAAAAACATATTTTAAAGATTTATACATGTATTTTTGAAAAGTGAAGCAGCCAGATATTGATTCCAAGTCTTCAGTTTCTAGATTTTTTTCCTCCTTTCCTTCTAATTCCCTGCCTTTATATACATTTTACACTGTAACCACCCAGAATGGAGGTTTTGTTCACTTTAAATTGGAACATGTGAATTAAATCACTTATTATGCATATGCTGTAATTATATTACAAACACAGTCTTGCATATGATACATAAATGTGATATTTATGTGATATAATTTAAATAATTAAGATGCCTATAGGTTATAGACTAGTTATTGGATAGCTTTCTGAGTTAGCTTTTAGCTTTTATGAGTGTCGTGTATAAGCTAAAGCCCTAAAAGAAATAATAGTTTTCTCATTATTTATATGTAAATACATAAATTGTATATGAAATTAGATAAGATAGAGAGATAGATATGTATATAAATTGGGGCTCGAATTTGAGAGCTAACTGCATTAATGTTTCAAAACTTTATTGGTCATTTGTTGTTTTTGCCTGAGAGCACTCCTTCCTCTTTTCCCTTTCTTCCTTCCCTTAGCACACTACTTTTCCACTCAGTGTGTTCTTGATGGAATTATAAATCCAGATGCCACCCTCTACCACCAACACTAGCCAAGGTGGGGAACAGTGACAAAAACTAGGCAAATCACATCTAGATATTTGAATTTTAAGGAACATTACCCAAAGATGGAAAACTACTAGAACTATATCATCTTAATTTCTGTAAAGTTAAAAGACTGCCAATTAGTTCCTTCTACCTAATCCCAGGAGCTCTCCTGATATTATTTCTTTCTGAAGCCTACTTGTTTAGTTTTATATTTGATTATGAAAGTTAAGTTTTCCAAAATAAATTTGTCCTTAGCAAGTATCCAAAGTAACTGATATAAAGATTTCGAATGAATTTCACACCACAAGCTCTCTGTGAAATATGGGGTATTTAGAATGGGTTATGACACTGAAATACAGGAAATGACATTGAGATTCCCATTAACATTCCAGAACTGGAAAATCACTGCCCCAAGGTAATCAGCGGTCTAACAGCTAATTAAGTATTTCCCTGTGGTCACCTGGAACCATGTGTTCAACAAGAGCAAGGTTTTGGGTGACTAACTACTGTCACGGAACAGCTCAGAAAGGTCAAATAATTCTTCAAGCAAGGGGAAGGAGAGTTGTTTCTGAAATATTCGATATTTTAAAAACAAAAGAGTGACAAGTGCAAATCTTTAAATTCTTACCTTAAGGCATGGATTGAAACTCAGGGCCTTTCTGTAACTGTGCTGAAAAAAACCGTAGAGCTGGGATCACCAAAATAATCTTAGAGATTAATTCTGTAGATTACTGAATTATAAATTGGTTGAGTTTACAGCCTTTTCAGTTTTCCTTTCTGATGTTCAAGCACAGCTCTAGAACTAATATATCCCCAACAGCTGGGACAAGTAGGGCACAGTATATGGGAGAATAAGACCAGTTGGAGAGCCCAGATCCCTCAAAGCCTTGTGAAACATCCTTTGCTGGAAAGAATCCTTGTTTCTCATGCAAGAGAAATCTGCATTGTTGAGAGATTACCTTCCCTCATCATAGTGAAGCTAAGAGTTAGTCCCAGAGGATTTACAGGAATTTGCTTATTTGGATAGTCAAAGCCTGGAAATTATTTGTAAGATTGGATTTTGAGAATGCTTAGCCAAGGAGGGGGCTGAGGAACATAATTTTGGATCAGGCTGGATTTATCAAAATAGTTATTCTCAATAGAGTTTCTACATTTATTGAGCTGGCTTAAGTAGACAGCTGCTGCCTCTGTTTGAGAAAGAGCAAACCTAAATCCAATTTGCTAACTGACATTGAAAGACTAAAAATCCCTGTCTATATCTAGAAGAAGTACTGTCACAGACTTTGAGGTATTGGAAAGCTGGATTAGATCTTTTATGTGCATCTGTTCACTCATCATGATTATCATATTGAGCATAACGGATTGAAAGGTAACCAGATCATGTGGTGATATATGATCTGCATATATATAGGACAAAGAGCCAGGAGGCTACTAGAAATGAAATACAATTGCTGTGTAGTCTTAAAGAGGAAACTGTGTGCACATTTTACAACCACAGAGATATACTGTGAATCTTTCATTAGCTGGCTATAAGGAGACCTGGATTAATATCCGGAACAATACTGTATTATGAGAAATAGCTGAAAGTTTTAGAAAGCATTGGGTACAAAATGTAGTACTGTGGCCTGCTGGGAAGAATGCAGGCTTATAGGGTTCAGGAAATAGAGGAGGCCTGATTCTGACCTCAAACCCAGACTTTTGATATGTTTTTCTTCACATATGCTGAGAGTAATAATATGAATAGATATTCTCAGAAAATGGAAGAATCCTCCACCAACTCTACTGTAAGAGTCATTATTGAAGGAATGAGCAAGAGTAATTTGTTGGAGACTCTTCCCCTACAAAAGTAATGACATCCTTGGGAAACTCAAAGATATTAGTCACCATCAAAGACCTAAAAAAAAAAAAAAAATCAGGGTGGAAATTTCCATACCATCCCTGTTCAGATCTTTCATTTGACCTGTGAAATTTCCTGATGAGACTTAGAAAATGATAGGATTATGGAAGCTTAATTTTAAAAAGCTGACTGCATCTTTATATACTATCCTTGATGTTGTAGCCTTACTGGGATAAAGTAATGTAGCTCCTGGCTATTGGTATCAGTTATTGACGTAGTTTATTTTTCCCAGTAAAATCAATAGTATCCTTTTGCTCTTTGTATTAGTTTTCTGCTCCTGCTATAACAGATTGCTGCAAATTTGGTGGCTTAAAACAAAAAATATACTATCTTCTAGTCCTTTAGTGGATGAAAACAACAGGAATATATTATCAGAAGTCTACAATGTATAAACAGGATGGTGTTCCTTTCTGGAGAGAATCTATTTCCTTGCCTTTTCTACCTTCCAGAGATGGCCTGAATTCCTTAGATAGTGGCCACAAATTGCTTAGACCTTCGCTTCCCTCATCACACCTACTTATCTGATTTTGACATTCCTGTATTCTTTTTATAAGGACTCTTGTGATAACATGGGACCCATCTGGATAATCTACCATCAAAAATTTCTTAATTTAATCACCCCTGCAAAGACTTTTTGCCATGTAAAGAAACACACTCATGGGTTCTGGGTATTGGAATGTGGACATATTTGGGGACCATCATTCAGGCTACCACACTATTGTTTTTTTGCTGTTGTCACAGTTTAATTCATGCTATTGGCTAACTTAATGTCACAGTGATTATTGCATGACTATGAGAGTATTTTGATGTTAATGCCAAGAAAGTAAGAGTTTGTGCTATGTATAGATGTTTAAATAAGAGTATCACAGAGTAAGAGATAGTAAAGCAAAATGGAAGATTTTATGTATATTTTATTTCAGGAAAGTTTCTGGAGTTTGTATGGTCTGAAGTCATATCAGGATATTATCTCTAAAGTAAATGAAATACTGCTCATTTTTGTTCTGCTACTACTAAGAAGAAAAACAATATTTAGATGACTACCTAGGACTTTGAAAACATTTAGGTGTCCTTCTATGACCTACTTACCAGGTGAAGTAAGAAGTTGTGAAATCTGTGTGCAACATTTGAGAGCAAGACAAAGCAATACCAGGCTATATCACTAATGGTTCTTTCCACTAATTTGAAGATGCAGCTGATACAATGATTCCCAAAGTGTCTGTGATAGAATGGATGGAGCCTTTGGCAAGCATTATTCTCACAACTGGAGAGTAGGATCCTAAGGTGGGGGAGAAAAGCCATGATCCTTTTGGTAGTTAACCTCAGAGAAACACTTTTTGGCATGCTGCTAGGCTCTGATAAAAATTTAACAAATGACCATGTGACATAAGATGATGCTAACATAGGTTGAGAGGGCTGAAGGATATGCTATATTCTCTAAGCCATTGGTCAATATAGTACTGTTTCTCTTGGAGCCAGAATACATAAATCTAGGAACCAAGAAGCAGATGTGGGAGTGGTGACTCAGTGAAGTATATTCTTGGATCTTTTTAAAATTAATCCCATTTTTGCAATTCTGTGTTCATCTACCAAGGCATACAAAAATCGTTATAGTACATTGGAAGTCAATAATGTCTTATCAACTTTTAGGCATCGTATGCCACCCACTCTATAGACAAAAAATAATTCAAATCATTGGGAAATAGGTTTTCTGTTAGGAAAAGGTAATAGAGAAGAATATAAAATCTTTGAGGGGGCATTATTCAAGCAATTGTAAATTTTAAAAGAAGACCACTAAAGTGCTATGTCAGTATTGAATTTAAGTATGAAACAAAATGTTGTGTTTATGCTGAGAAACGAAGGAATGAAATTGATGAGAAACTGTTAATTTTGCAAGCACACATTTTGTTCCATGCTCCTTCGGTCACAATGCCTTTTAGAAAACTACCCTGCCCAATTCTATGTGGGTTGCTCCTTTGTCTTCCAGGTCCCAAGACCCAGGTTAATCAAATTAGACTCTTTCTCTTACAAAAGTTAATATTTATGAGAAAGATACAATGACATAAATTATTTGAAACTGAGCTATTCTGTGGAAATAAATGACGAAAGTATAAGTGAGTTCTTTAATGCAAATCTTTAGCCTGCTCTGTTTTCTGCCTTAGATTTTATTATAATTTTCTCAGCTACTTATTTGCCATCAAATAGTTTTATGATGAAGTTAGACAGAAATATTTATTCTTCTGTTTAAAAGAAAAACAGCTATATATATATATATATACACACACACAGATTATACCCCCAAATTACAAAAATAAATGACTTACTCATGAAATAAACTTTATAAAACATCTCAATTTGGATGAATGTGAGGTTTTTACCTTTTGGAAAAAACAATTCTAATTGAGCTGTGTGTGAAGTCATTCTCTCTTCCTCTCTTACTCATTACACATGACATGGAACCAAGCATTTTTTTTTTTATACTGCAGGTTCTTATTAGTCATCAATTTTATACATATCAGTGTATAAATGTCAATCTCAATCACCCAATTCAGCACACCACCATCCCCACCCTACTGTGGTTTCCCCCCTTGGTGTCCATATGTTTGTTTTCTACATCTGTGTCTCAATTTCTGCCCTGCAAACCGGTTCATCTGTACCATTTTTCTAGGTCCACATTCATGCGTTAATATACAATATTTCTTTTCCTCTTTCTGACTTACTTCATTCTGTGTGACAGTCTCTGGATCCATCCACGTCTCAACAAATGACTCAATTACGTTCCTTTTTATGGCTGAGTAATATTCCACTGTATATACGTACCACATCATCTTTATCTGTTCATCTGTCGCTGGGCATTTAGGTTGCTTCCATGACTGCCTATTGTAAATACTGCTGCAATGAATATAGGGGTGCACGTGTCTTTTTTAATTATGGTTATCTCTGGGTATATGCCCAGTAGTGGGATTGCTGGATAATATGGTAATTCAATTATTAGTTTTTTAAGGAACCTCCATACTGTTCTCCATAGTGGCTGTATCAATTTATATTCCCACCAACAGTGCAAGAGGGTTCCCTTTTCTCCACACCCTCTCCAGTATTTGTGGTTTGTAGATTTTCTGATGATGCCCATTCTAACTGGTGTGAGATGATATCTCATTGTAGATTTGATTTGCATTTCTCTCATAATTAGTGATGTTAAGCAGCTTTTCATGTGCTTCTTGGCGATCTGTATGTCTTCTTTGGAGAAATGTCTATTTAGTTCTTCTGCCCATTTTTGGATTGGGTTGTTTGTTTCTTTAATATTGAGCTGCATGGGCTGTTTATATATTTTGGAGATTAATCCTTTGTCCATTGATTTGTTTGCAAATATTTTCTCCCATTCTGAGGGTTGTCTTTTGGTCTTGTTTATGGTTTCCTTTGCTGTGCAAAAGCTTTGAAGTTTCATTAGGTCCCATTTGTTTATTTTTGTTTTTATTTCCATTACTTTAGGAGGTGGATCAGTAAAGATCTTGCTGTGACATGTCAAAGAGTGTTCTTCCTATCTTTTCCTCTAAGAGTTTTATAGTATCCTATCTCACATTTAGGTCTCGATTCCATTTTGAGTTTATTTTTATGTATGGTGTTAGGGAATGTTCTGATTTCATTCTTTTACATGTAGCTCTCCAGTTTTTCCAAAACCACTTATTGAAGAGACTCTCTTTTCTCCATTGTATATCTTTGCCTCCTTTGTCATAGATTAGTTGACCATAGGTGTGTGGGTTTATCTCTGGGCTTTCTATCTTGTTCCATTGAGCTATGTTTCTGTTTTTGTGCCAGTACCACATTGTCTTGATTACTGTAGCTTTGTAGTATAGTCTGAAGTCAGGGAGTCTGATTCCTCCAGCTCCATTTTTTTTCCTCAAGACTGCTTTAGCTATTCGGGATCTTTTGTGTCTCCATACAAATTTTAACATGATTTGTTCTAGTTCTGTAAAATTGCCATTGGTTTGTGTCTCCATACAAATTTTAAGATGATTTGTTCTAGTTCTGTAAAATTGCCATTGGTAATCTGATAGGGATTGCATTGAATCTGTAGATTGCTTTGGGTAGTATAGTCATTTTCACAATATTGATTCTTCCAATCCAAGAACATGGTATCTCTCTCCATCTGTTGGTATCATCTTTAATTACTTTCATCAGTGTCTTATAGTTTTCTGCATACAGGTATTTTTTCTCCCTAGGTACGTTTATTCCTAGGTATTTTATTGTTTTTGTTGCAGTGGTAAATGGGAGTGTTTCCATAATTTCTCTTTCAGAGTTTTCAACATTAGTGTATAGGAATGCAAGAGATTTCTGTGCATTAATTTTGTATCCTGCAACTTTACCAAATTCATTGATTAGCTCTAGCAGTTTTCTGGTGGCATTTTTAGGATTCTCTATGTATAGTATCCTATCATGTGCAAACAGTGACAGTTTTACTTCTTCTTTTCCAATTTGTATTCCTTTTATTTCTTTTTCTTCTTTGATTGCCGTGGCTAGGACTTCAAAAACTATGTTGAATAATAGTGGTGAGAGTGGACATCCTTGTCTCATTCCTAATCTTAGAGGAAATGGTTTCAATTTTTCACCATTGAGAATGACATTTTCTGTGGGTTTGTCGTATATGGCCTTTATTATGTTGAGGTAGATTCCCTCTATGCCCACTTTATGGAGAGCTTTTATCATAAATTGGTGTTGAATTTTGTCAAAAGCTTTTTCTGCATCTATTGAGATGATCATATGGTTTTTATTCTTCAATTTGTTAATATGGTGTATCACATTGATTGATTTGCGTATATTGAAGAATCCTTTCATCCCTGGGATAAATCCCTCTTGATCATGGTGTATGATCCTTTTAATGTGTTGTTGGATTCTGTTTACTAGTATTTTGTTGAGGATTTTTGCATCTATATTCATCAGTGATATCGGCCTGTAAGTTTCTTTTTTTGTAGTATCTTTGTCTGGTTATGGTATCAAGGTGATGGTGGCCTCATAGAATGAGTTTGGGAGTGTTCCTTCCTCTGCAATTTTTTGGAAGAGTTTGGGAAGGATGGGTGTTAGCTCTTCTCTAAATTTTTGATAGAATTCACCTGTGAAGCCATCTGATCCTGGACTTTGGTTTGTTGGAAAATGTTTAATCACAGTTTTAACTTCATTACTTGTGATTGGTCTGTTCATATTTTCTGTTTCTTCCTGGTTCAGTCTTGGAAGGTTATAGCTTTCTAAGAATTTGTCCATTTGTTCCAGGTTGTCCGTTTTATTGGCATACTGTTGCTTGTAGTATTCTCTTAGGATGCTTTGTATTTCTGCGGTGTCTGTTGTAACTTCTCCTTTTTCATTTCTAATTTTATTGATTTGAGTCATCTCCCTCTTTTTCTTGATGAGTCTGGCTAATGGTTTATCAATTTTGTTTATCTTCTCAAAGAACCAGCTTTAAGTTTTATTGATCTTTGCTATTGTTTTCTTTGTTTCTATTTCATTTATTTCTGCTCTGATCTTTATGATTGCTTTCCTTCTGCTAACTTTGGGTTTTGTTTGTTCTTCTTTCTCTAGTTCCTTTAGGTGTAAGGTTAGATTGTTTACTTGAGATTTTTCTCGTTTCTTGAGGTAGGCTTTATAGCTATAAACTTCCCTCTTAGAACTGCTTTTGCTGCATCCCATAGGTTTTGGATCATCATGTTTTCATTGTCATTTGTCTCTAGGTATGTTTTGATTACTTCAGTGATCTCTTGGTTATTTAGTAACATGTTGTTTAGCCTCCATGGGTTTGTGTTTTATACGTTTCTTTCCCTGTAATTCATTTCTAATCTCATAGCATTGTGGTCAGAAAAGATGCTTGATATGATTTCAATTTTCTTAAATTTACTGAGGCTTGATTTGTGACCCAAGATGTGATGTATCCTGGAGAATGTTCCATGCACACTTGAGAAGAAAGTGTAATCTTTTTTTGCATGGAATGTCCTATAAATATCAATTAAATCTATCTGGTTTGTTGTGTCATTTACAGCTTATGTTTCCTTATTTATTGTCATTTTGGATGATCTGTCCATTGGTGTAAGTGAGGTGTTCAAGTCCCCCACTATTATTGTGTTACTTTCAATTTTCTCTTTTATAGCTGTTAGCAGTTGCATTATGTATTGAGGTGCTCCTATGTTGGGTGCATATATATTTATAAGTCTTATATCTTCTTCTTGGATTGATCCCTTGATCATTATGTAGTGTCCTTCCTTGTCTCTTGTAACATTCTTTATTTTAAATTCTATTTTATCTGATATGAGTATAGCTACTCCAGCTTTCTTTTGATTTCCATTTGCATGGAATATCTTTTTCCATGCCCTCACTTTAGTCTGTATGTGTCCCTGGGCCTAAAGTGGGTCTCTTGTAGACAGCATATATACGGGTCTTGTTTCTGTATCCATTCAGCATGTCTGTGTCTTTTGGTTGGAACATTTAATCCATTCACATTTAAGGTAATTATCGATATGTATGTTCCTATGACCATTTTCTTAATTGTTTTGGGTTTGTTTTTGTAGGTCCTTTTCTTCTCTTATGTTTCCCACTTAGAGAAGTTCCTTTAGCATTTGTTATAGAGCTGCTTTGGTGGTGCTGAATTCTCTTAGCTTTTGCTTGTCTGTAAAGCTTTTGATTTCTCCATCGAATCTGGATGAGATCCTTGCCGGGTAGAGTAATCTTGGTTGTAGGTTCTTCCCTTTCATCACTTTAAGTATATCATGCCACTCCCTTCTGGCCTGTAGAGTTTCTGCTGAGAAGTCAGCTGTTAACCTTATGTGAGTTTCCTTGTATGTTATTTGTTGTTTTTCCCTTGCTGCTTTCAATAATTTTTTTCTTTGTCTTTAATTTTTGCCAATTTGATTACTATGTGTCTCGGTGTGTTTCTCCTTGGGTTTATCCTGTATGGGACTCACTGCGCTTCCTGGACTTGGGTGGCTATTTCCTTTCCCGTGTTAGGGAAGTTTTCGACTATAATGTCTTCAAATATTTTCTCTGGTCCTTTCTCTCTCTTCTCCTTCTGGGACCCCTATAATGTGAATGTTGTTGCATTTAATGTTGTCCCAGAGGTCTCTTAGGCTGTCTTCATTTCTTTTCATTCTTTTTTCTTTAGTCTGTTCCACAGCAGTGAATTCCACCATTCTGTCTTCCAGGTCAATTATCCATTCTTCTGCCTCAGTTATTCTGCTATTGATTCCTTCTAGTGTAGTTTTCATTTCAGTTATTGTATTGTTCATCTCTGTTTGTTTGTTTTTTAACTCTTCTAGGTCTTCGTTAAACATTTCTTGCATTTTCTCGATCTTTGCCTCCATTCTTTTTCCGAGGTCCTGGATCATCTTCACTATCATTATTCTGAATTCTTTTTCTGGAAGGTTGCCTTTCTCCATTTAGTTGTTTTTCTGGGGTTGTATCTTGTTCCTTAATCTGGTATATAGCCCTCTGCCTTTTCATCTTGTCTGTCTTTTGTGAATGTGGTTTTTGTTTCACAGGCTGCAGGATTGTAGTTCCTCTTGCTTCTGCTCTCTGCCTTCTGGTGGATGAGCCAAGCATTTTTTTTAATGCTCCATGTATTTTTTCTAGCTTTCCTTCTTCCTTTAAATTTTCAAATGGCCATTCATCATTTAAGACCAAACTCCCTTCTCTTCTTTCTAAGCAGAATTAATTATCCCTTGCTTATATTCTTATACACAGGATGTGCGTGTAAGATTTTATTAGAATTGCATATGTGTGCATTTGTCTTGTTCACTAGACCCAGAGTCCCTGAGGACTTTATGAGCATATTTTTTATTTCTAGTCCTTAACATATGTGTCACAGAGAGTAGATAGTCAATATTAACCAAATTTTGAGAATTGACCTATGTTTCATCAAAACAGGAAAGCCAGAATTATTTTGGAAATATGTAGTGGTACTTAGGTTCAAAAATTGCAAAGCAATAAAATAAAGCAAAACAGGAGTTATTTAACCTATATTCATCAATATTTTTCATCTCCCAGTAAGAAAGAGAAATGGAGAAAAAAGAGAAATTTGCCTATGTAATTTATTCATAGTAGATTAGAAAGAGCTAAACGTGAATCATTTTCATTAGCAATTGCAAGATTTCAAAGAAAGTTGGCATATTTTGATGTATGTTCATTTTTTCACTTGGTCTGTACCTGAGGGGAAACATTTTCAACATCAGACACAAGAAAGCTATGTGGACATAAAATTTCTTTTATTGCTTTTTGGTCTGCTGTCTGCAGGAAACTAGATTTTTCCCAACCAGTAAAATTTGTGTAGGCAGAGGTCAGCATAACCAGAAGAATGGAAGAAAGATGCAAACATTGGAGTCATGACCTTGTGACAAAGAGGTCAAAGTGTTATTTCAGAGCAGTGACCTCCAAGAGGAATCTGTGCACCCTAGGGAATATGTGAAATGACTCATTAAAATTAGGAAAGAAAACACAATAACAACTTCTATATATCAATATCTATATGTATTAAAGAAATTAAGTTTTATTTATAATTAGTGGAAGGCTTGACTGAATTAATTTTCAAGCAGCTCTGTGTCAAATATGTCAACACATGGGAGGCGATCTGCATAAAGGAAGAGAAATCTACAATTCAGGGCTTCTGAGGCTTATACTCACTCTTTAGTTCTTTTAGTTTATTGGGACATTGCAATTTATATAGCCTAAGTTAAGAGGACTTATAGACTATGGTAATTTTAACTACATTTATCATCACAAAAATGGTTTTAAAATATTCATTTAAAGACATATAGATCAAAAACTAAACTGATACAGGTATAAGCAAATAATAATACAAGAGCAGGATTGACAGCTTTACTCCTGTTTCCAACTATCCTATCAGTAATATTATGAAGTAAAAAGTTTGTCGACTATGACCTAATCAGATATGAGAATTTGGGCTAAAAAACAGTTAGTAAAAATTAGTAGAGTATTACACACATATACACACCCACAGATTGTACTTCCACATACAATTATTTTACTGATAGAAGGTTAGAGTCTAGAAATTGTCTAGAAATCATTGGCTTGGAGGACTGGATAGACTGAGACCAGTTCTCCAGGAAAAAGTGGACAAAGATGAAATACATTAGGGAAGACAGATGTACAGTTTGGGAGGGGGGGAAGACTGAGGGGAAGAGATGAAGCATTGTAAGAGAGAGAGTGGAAAATAAGTAGAGTTAAGGTAGTCCTGAGATCAGAAGAAACAACTGAATCAAGAACAGGAGCAAAGCAATGCTTTTTATATTTAATGTAGTAAAAACCTTGCAATAAGACATTATATTGCAAAGTGTATCTGTTATCCCCTGAAATGTATACAAGAAAACCAAAGATAGGCAAATTTTTAAGACACAGGCCTGAGATATTTATTTATTTATTCATAGCTAGTGTATTTTTAACAGCAGCCTAACGAGAAGAGATTAGGGGTATGTGATCAGAATCAAGCCAATCCGTTATCCTTGTTCTTATTTGAAGAGTTTGCTTTAATAATTTAGTAGATATGCATGTACAACCATCCAATAATATGATGTGATCATTTTCAAGTACTGTATTGGATCTGGATTTCCATTAAAAGGGGCCTACTTTGATGAAGACTAATGACTGGAACTCTGTGAGCTACAGTAAGTGGCATCTTATCTGGTGTCCCATGACAGAACCCATCTTTTCTCATTTCCTTACGTTGAGCAAGAAAAATTGAATAATTACAGAAATTCTATTTCTTAGTTGTTTCTAGAATTAGAACGTGTTTCAGAAGTGTTTAGAAGAATGGAATAACCCTGGTGGAGCCTATTATACTCTTTGACTTTAAGTGACATTGTTTTTCACATTTTTTTTTTCTTTTGCGGTACGCGGGCCTCTCACTGCTGTGGCCTCTCCCGTTGTGGAGCACAGGCTCTGGACGCGCAGGCTCAGCGGCCATGGCTCACGGACCCAGCCGCTCCGTGGCATGTGGGATCTTCCCGGACCGGGGCACGAACCCGTGTCCCCTGCATCAGCAGGCGGACTCTCAACCACTGCGCCACCAGGGAAGCCCCTGTTTTTCACATTTTAATGTCTTAAATTGAGCTGCATCTTAATATTTGATGGCATATTATGTTCACTATTGATCTGGTGATATTAGGATGTGGTTATGCTCTGTGCATGCACGAACTTGGCTACTGTTCCTGATCATTGGAGAAGACAAATGCAACCCCTCCATGTTTCAGTCCAAAAAAAAAATGTGGGAGGTATAGGAGTTTTGCTTGCTATTTGATAACCTGTTGACATATCTTAGTGAAGAGAACAAAGCAACAGCATCAACATACAAAGAATTGCCAGCAACTTAGGAGAAAATAACAAAGACAGTAGTCAGCACTCTTAAGAATGCTGCATTATCGATTCTCTTGGTGATCCAGGGGACAACACTGTGAAGAACATATTGACATTTCTTACATCAAGTCAAAGAATATTTCAGAAAACTTGAGTTGGGAATAAATTTTAGGAATCATGTGATCAATTTTTTCTTTTTTCCTTATAGACATCTAACCAAGGAGATATATGACGGCTATCTTTATTAGAATATGTATAAAAAGCTCTTCCAGTAATTATAAAATTTCCAAGTGATAAGAAAGTGTTGAGTCAGTCAATATGGTAGTGGTACTCTTATAATTGATGGTATCCTAGATTAGATGAAGCACAAAATTCAACTTCTTCCCATCAGGTATGATTCACAGACACCTCTTATAAACACATCAGCACTGTTTTATCATAGTAGTACCTCAATGACATCTTGAAAACTGTTCTTGAGTTCTCACCCACACTGCATTGCTAAACAGGATTTTCAATTTCCATCCTTTCATGTGCTTGACTTCTGGACTAATTGCTTCACATTCCTCCTTTTCACTGTAGTTTTCTTTGTGTGTTTTGTTGGCAGGGTCTCGCAATATAAATGTGAGGGTACTATACAAACGTGATTGGGCGAGTACATCAGAAAGATTGAATTGCAGTTGAAGGAAGAATCACACACATTCAGGTAATAAATTTTAAATATAAGCTCTTAAAAAATTAAATTCCTCAGAAAATATACCTTCTCTACTTTATATAGAGAGAACACAGAGCTACTGAAAAATTTTGTTAAAACAATCTAGCAACATCGGGAATAACTTCTATATATCATAGTATCTTCCAACATACCTTTTATTAGGGGGTTATATTGTAAAGTTTATCTAATCTCTCTCCATTCTACAAGAACCTATACTGTCTAACAATAAAATGCACTGAGCTTTAGTGAATCTTATCAAAATTTCCATTTCGATATGTCCCACAGTAATATACTAATTATTAAAAAATTGGAAAGAATTTATGCTCAATGTACCCGAAGCCATTTCACAACATCAATTTCAGTAGAAATATGAGCAGAATATTTCATCCTTCTGTTCTCGAGGATAACACCTTTAGTAATTTCCATATGTTATCTAGTTAATATGACAAACAAAGAAACTTGAGGATTTCAAGCACAATAACAGAAGTGAAAGATTTTGATTGACTGGTACATTATAACTCTTATTACATACTATGGACCCAGGATGTTATAATAATTAGCCTGTCAAGTCAATTGTTACTCTTCATTAAAAATGAATATATGAAAGCAATTAATCTCAACTTTAGCTTCATTAGGACATTTTATTTTTGCAGTTGGGTGCAGTTCAGTATCTCAGTTTGAAGGATGTATTATTTTCTAATAGAAGGTTTCACCTACATTATTTTGATTACTAACTTGAATCACAAAATACCAGCTTATGTAATTACTGGGTGAACATTCTGAGTTATTTTTAATTTGCCTTTTGAAATTATAGATGCAAGAGATTTTCCCTTATTCCTTTTCTTCACTTTTGTCTTATTGAGGTTGTAGACTCAGAATTTCACACTCTTGAAAGTGATTCTATCCTCTGTAAATCATGTCTCTGAAAATGCTGACACCCACAAAAATAGGCAAAGCTCAAGGACATTTCTACAAGCCCAAAACACATTGCAAAAAAATGTGAAATCAGAGTTGAGTTTTTCATACATAGTAAAGGTTAGACGAGAGATAATAAAAAATTGCCTGTTTGTAATCAGTTTTCAACTTAGACTGTGGACTGATTGACTGTTCATGACGATTGAAAACTGGCAGGTGAAAGTTATAGCACACATCACAGAAAAGATATCGGTCTTACCCTTTGCATTCTGATGAATTAAAGACAAGAAATAATAGCAGTTGAAAATCAGCATCTCTCTTTATTCACGGACAAGTCACCCCATCAGCTGGAAAAACTGAGGATGTCTGTATGCCTAGCAGATATTAGAGGGAAACATTGAACCATAGACTAGTAATATAGGAGTGAACTCTGAAAGGTGGGCCGTTTTGTTAGTTCTTTCATCCTTACTCAACCACCACATGTGAAACTCTATATGGGAAATGTCATGATCTCCCTTCGGAATATCTTAAAAGTCAATGTTAGCAAAGTGTTACATTTAATAACCTGATGATATTACTGCCACTGTTTATGTGAGCCAACATAGCATAATGTAAAAAAGTGTTTACTTAGATTAAATGATCTGTGTTTGAATCACATTCCCACTTGTTTTTTTTAATTGGTTGACCTTGAGCAAAGTACATATACTCAGAACTTTATTTACCATATGTAGTAGTTTGCTTGGACTTCCATAAACAGTCTGGCTTAAACAACAGACATTTTTCTTTCTGGTGTTGGAGGTAGAAGTCCAAGATTAAGGTGTCAAGAGGTTTCATTTCTTCTGAGGTCCCTCTCCTTGGCTTGTGGATGGCCACCTTATTGTTATGTCCTCTTGTCTCTGTGTGTGCATCCTAATGTCCAAATTTCCTCTTTTTATAAGGACAATAGTTAGATTGGATTTGGACTCACCCTAATGGCCTCATTTTAAGTTAATCACTTCTTTAAAGGCTCTATCTCCAAATACATTTAGAAGTATTGGGGGCTAGGGCTTCAATATAATAATTTTAGAGGAACACATCTCAGCCTATAATAACCATATCTACATAATTGCAATATTAGTATTCAAACTCAGAGTTTTTCTAGGCATTAAATAAATCAAAACATATAAAATATCAACTAAAATGTCTATTACACGTGGCGCAAGAGGGAGAGGATATGGAGATATATGTATATGTATAGCTGATTCACCTTGTCATACAGCAGAAATTAACACACCATTGTAAAGCAATTATACTCCAATAAAGAAGTTAAAAATAATTTTTTTAAAAAATGCGGCATTTGTGGAGGCAGAAGATGAAAGGATTCAGGAGAATTTATTGTTAAGTCAGAGGAAGACATACTAGCCCTTCAAAGAAGTTCATCAAGCGGTAAAGAGAAATTGCACCCAACATGAGTAGATCTAGTTGATAGGGCAGCCCGGGCACACCATAACCAGAGTGCTAGGCCAGTAGGTTGTCAGGAATATTTAGTCACAAGAGTTAGAACAATCTGGGATTCAAGAACAGAACTCCAGGTACTTAGAGCAGCTTACTTAGAAGAAATTACCAAGATAAAACATAAGCACACAGAAACAGTGGTTGTAATGGGGTAAATAAATTAGTGAGTTAATAAATAAATGAGGTAGTCACAACTGTGCTATCTTTTTAGATGCATCTGTTCATTCATTCACAGTACAATTTTAAGTGTAGAGTACAATTTCCACCTTATAGATGAGGAAACATTAGTTTAGAAACCCAAACTTCATGAAACCAGAGTCTATAACTACCTTGCTCATTAATTATATTCCCAGCACCCAGCAAAAGGCCTGACACATGGTAGGTAGTAAATAATTATTCACTGATTGAATCAATAGGCTGTCAATTGTAGTTGAATGATGCAACTAGGAATTAAACCAAAGCCATGATTTAAGTCAACACAACAGAAAGTACAGTAAAGGAGAATAGCATAATTAGAAGTATATGAGACATAAAAACAAAAAAAACAATAACAGGATTAAGCATGCTATCTCCCAAATTTTCAATTTTCTTATTGTAAAAACACAGCAATATATGCAGAGAACCAAATAGTTTATCTTGAGTCATCTCTTATTAATTGATATTACTTGATTAATACTCTCTGAAAATTGGTTGTTCATTCATCTGTCAATTAACTTATTTTAACATCCAGCCCATGTTTTTTTTCTTTTTTTGCTCTTTCAGATAGTTTTAGACTTGCATACAGCCTGCTGAGGTCAAAGTCTAATAATATTAGGCAGCAAAACATAATAGAAAGATAATGAGCATTGGAGTTAGTGTATTCTCCTTTGATGCCCAGCTCTAGTACCTACCAGTTTTGTTACCTTGGGCAAATTATTTAATGTCTCTGAACTTCAGTTTTGCTTTATGTATACAAAGGGAGTTAATATGGTTTGAAGTGGAGATGCAATTAGATAATTCATGTAATATGCCACCACCACAAAGTAGATGGTTCATTAATCCAGTAACCCAACAAAACAAGTGAAATGAGCTTTTTCCCAGAATTAATTTTTATATAACATTGTCATTTTCTCCCACAGAGCTCATCACTTAACATCAACTAGTTCATCCTTTACAAACTTAAATTTTAAATAGTTGTTTCTTCAATTGTCCTGCTACTGCATTTGACATGGCAACTCACCCTTCATTTCTAAAACTCCTTTGTCCCCTGCTTTCTTGATTCTAAAGTTTTTTGATATATTAATTGTTCATTCTTCCTTTACCAAGTGTATACATGTACATACCCATATTATCATGAACTTCAGTCAAGATTTCTTGCTGATTTTAAAAATACATCTCATGTTTTGGTACATTTCATACAATATGAGTTGTGCATCCCTAAGGAAGAAATCAGAAAACCCTGTCTTGTCCTTGAAGCTCAGAGGGGATAGACATGGAAATTAGGCTCTGCCAGTCAAGTGCATCTATATGAGACTTAGCTGGGAAGTGAGGAACAAGGCTGGGTGAGGATGAAGGTGGAAGCATCCAGCCTACGAGCACAAGGCAAGGAGATCCTCGTCTGTGGCCGGTGCCAGTGATGCCAGTTGAAGTGTCAGGGTTTTTGCTTGTCCATTCTCGTGATATAGTCAGGAAACTTTTGGCTGCCTAGTCTCTAAGCCTGAATCACTAGAAGTCACCTGTGTTCTTTGAGTTTAATTTCTGAATTTCTTTTCTCCTTAAACTAGTTGCAGTGCTTTCTGTTGTTAGTAACAAAGATTAGTGACTGACACAGTGTCTCTCAAAGGTTTATCCATGACCTATACTTTTTCTTCTCTATTCCAGTCCTAAGTAAGACCATTTCACAATTTCAGCTAAAACCTAGAAGTTAATAACCACCAAATATTTATGTCTGTCTTCAACCTCAGAAATTGGAGCATCACACTTTTTTTCTGCTTGTTTATTAATCATCTCCACATAGTTATTTACCAAAAGTACTCAAACTAAATATATTCACAACTGTACTCACTACATCACACCCAAAGTCAGATGTATTTTATCAGCCAAGTCAACAAGTTTTTATTCAGCTGGTTCTTTACCCCTGCTTCTAGATGTGATTAAGTTCAGTCTGAATCTTAGTTTATCTTCTATAACTGCCCTGTCTAGTACACATTTTTGCCATGATGGTAATCTTCTAAGTCTGTGCTGTACAAAATGGTAACCACTACATGTGGCTATTGAACATTTGAAATATGGCTAATACAAATGAGAAACTGAATTTTTAATTTTGTTAAATTTTATTAATTTTATATTCAAGTGTAAATAGCCACAGTGTGGTTCTGTATTATATTCCTCAGCTTTGGTTTAATTTGCAGATGTAGCAAATTGTATATTTATCCAGATGCTCCTGTTAGAAATATTTAAAACAGACTTGAGGCTTTTCATTTAGAAATAATGCTTATTAAATTCTTCAAGCCAGCATTTTACACTGAAAATTTGGGGGGTATTAACCCTTAACCAGTTATATGGCCACTACGTGTAGTATCTAGACTATCCTGACCTGCTGATGTATGCCAAGTAAAACAGGACAATAAGCTCCCTGAAGTCAAGATCTATGGCATCTGTGTTAGCAGTGTTGATCATCTGAACCTGCCAAGTACTTAGGCTTTGTATCAAGTGAGAGAGCAGGTGTTTACCTTGCTTCTGGAGGAATTTGTATAGTCCCTGCCTAAAACAAAATTGCTGATACAATCCAAATTTGGAACTGATCCACTTTTGTAACATATTTTAAGTAACAGAATTCCTCAGTGCAGACACTTGGGGATGAATTACAGATTGTGCTTACTTAGAACACCTGGATTAATTGGTCTGTTGGAAACTGTTGGAAATTTAACTCAACAAGAGATTTGACGATTTTCTCCTCCAAATTGACCAAAGTCACATGTGTTTTATTATTCTATTTTACCAAGGTTTGGCAAAATTTTTCTCTAAGCAGTCATATAAAAATATATTTTAGACTTTGGTTCAAGAGGCAAAATCAAGGATATTACATAAGCACCTATATGGTTATTTACAAATGTAAAAGCCTGATCTACTATTAAACAATATATGGTCTCTGTCTAAGCGTTGTAAACCTATGTCTATGCATTTGTAATTTATAGATATCTGCTGTTAATGTCTTATTTTGTTCTTTGGAGAATTATTCTCTTGTTTTACAGTTTACAGAGATAATTGATTTTAAAGACATTTTAGAGATTGTTCTATGAGTCTAATGTATCACAATTGCTCTGAAATGTTGGTGCCTTTCATAGTTTTTCTCAGGAAGTTTGGAAATTTATTTGATAGGGTCTAATTTTGTGGGAAGATTTTCTCATGCAATGTTCCCCTCAATCTTTGCATTTAACAGTTTCCTCTTCATAGGCTTTGTGGGCACTCTCAGTGGACCCCAAGGGCAGACTCAGGTGTTCTATCAGTGGCTAAAAGTTTCTGTCTCACAGTATTATTATTGTTGTTATTCCAGCTCTAGTTATTCAATGAGAGGATGACTTGACTCAAGCTCTGTCTGCAGTGATTTCTCCTACAACCACAAGTACACTGACTGATATCAGCTCTAGCCGTGGGCAGCATTTCCCACTTATTTTCAGCCTCCTTTGTTCAAGTAGTCAGTCTTGATTCAGACCTCTGCCGCTCATAAGTTTTTCAATTTCTGCTACCCAAGTGCCCTGTCACTCCATCTTTAGTTTACTTCTGTACATTTATAGTCCATGGAAAACTTTATTTTTGTTGAGGCTGTGTTGTTTTACTTTATAGCATTAGAATTTATTTGAATATTTTAATTTTAAATATCATTACTTAGTTGTATGAAAGGAGAATTTTCTAGTGTTTTCACATCCTATCCTTGACCACACCCCTTAATGAGTTTTCCAAAACTTATTGGAAATATTCATAGACCTAGAAACTTTTCTCTTTGAGTTGAATTCCTTTTTAAATGAATAAAAGTTCTTCTGACTAGCTTTCCTGTAATTTCTCTGCAACAGTTGAAGCCTTCTTGTCTATGTGGCAGATGTAGTGGCTTAAACTGTTCTTGTATAAATATCTATCACAAACACTGTGAACTGGGCATACATTGTTGGTGAGTTCTCTCACCTTCAAGTCCAATTGTGCATTAAGAAAATGTGGATCTACCCTGTTTTCTTCTGTTTTAAATTTTATTTAAAAATAATGATAGATTTACAGGTCGTATAAAAGTGTACAGAGTTTTCTGTCTTCTTAGTAAACGTTGCATAGTTCTGGATTTTCTTAAGTTTTTTTGTTGCTATCTTCCACATTCCTTTCTAAATATTTGACATACATTTGTACATAAAGATAGCTGGGTCCTCAACATATTTGCTTTTAGACAAGTTTGGGCATGTTCAGGGTGGTATGGCTGTATACAACATATTTGCTTTTAAATTCCAAATTATTCCTTTAAAGTTTTCTTTAAATGACCAAATTGTTTTTTAGTGATGCACACTAAAATTAGCAAAAGTTCAGGAATAGTTACTGTATAATGATGTTGTTTCTATACTTAGATAAGTAAAATTAAACTTTATTTTCGTATATACACATAAATACATACACATACACACAAATTCTTTGGAATTTGCACAGGCCAATACTATATTATAGTGTAGTGTTTCTCAAAATGAGAATTAGAGGTGACCCTTGGACAATGCGGGTTTGAACTGTGCAAGGCCACCTCACTTACACAAAATTTTTTTCAGTAGTAAATACTACAGTATTACACGATTTGAGGTTGGTTGAATCTGGGGTTGGTTGAATCTGAGGATGTGAAACTGCAGTACATAGAGGGCCAAGTATAAATTATATGCAGATTTTTGACTGCATGGTGGGTAGGTGCCCCTAACCCTGTTGCTGTGCTAAGGCCAACTGTACTATCTTACAAAAGACCTGGGCAATGAGAGCACCACCACCCTTCTGTGAGCTTTTGAACAAAAACAATAGGATCCTCTGTCTTTTTATCCAAGCCTGGCTCATTTCCTTAATATTGTTTGTCCTGTATCTTATCATTTTTTTCCCTTTTTTCTCTATCATTACTTCCTCTAACTTCTTTCCCATTATTCATTCATTATTCATTCCCATTATTCCCATTATTTCTCATTATTCAATTAAGAGTTAATTACTCTTCTCTCTTTGTAGTAAAATTCCCCTCTTCTTCCGTCTCTCTCCAAATTAGCAGGCCATCCATGTATTTAAAATATCATTTATTTATTCATTCACTAGAGAACGCAACATTGGTTCTGCCTATTAATAAGTACTGTGAGTGTCACTAAATGCCACATTAGGCCAGAAACAAATAATTGGGAATATGTCCTAAATATCAGTAATAGCTCTTTAGTGGAAACTTCAAAAAAGAATGAAAAGAAAGAAAAAAAAGCCTCCTATTTAAGAAATTTAACATCCAAAATACTGAAATCTCTCTCCCCTCAGAACATATATGACTTAAAAACTCCATTTGAGTTTTTGAGAGTTTTTGCTTAATTATCGACTTCAGCCAGTTATAAAAAGTGTATTTGTTTTAGTAGTTATTGCTGATTTTCTTTCTAAAGGGTCTCCAGGTCTCTGTCTCTTCCTTCACTACATTTTCTGCCAATCTTATGTAAAGAAAGAAAAAAAAATGGAAAAAGAAGCTAAAAGAAAAAAGACAAGCTAGAGAGAAAGACAGAGTGACATTTGATTATTTTTTAAAATGAAGAAAAGTTAGAATAATCTATTTTGCTCACAATTCTACTCCTCAGTATAAAAATCTAGTTAAGTGCTTTGTCTCCAAAATGTGGCTAATAATAAATACTGTTATACATTGTTTTTAGACTTGCAAATATTTAGAGACTGTTTTAGAAGTATGGCAAATAAAACTCTAAAGTGATACACAATTACTCAAAGGAGTATTTGAAAAATGTGTTTCAAAAGTTGCTTTATAAAAATTATCTTAAAGACGTATATAAAGCATCTCCTAAATTTATAATACACATGAAATCGTTCCCTTTTTCTTTTTGTTCCTGAAGTCTTTATTTTCTATGGTGTTAACAAAGAAAGTAATTGCAAAAAGTGGTTGCCCCCCAAAGAAACAAACTGGAAATGTTTATCGCAAATAACAGATACTACTTTTCTCATATGAAATGCTTAAATTGCCACATGATGTTAATGAATAGAGAAAATCCTATTGTGGTTGTATTTATTTGTTTGATTGTTTACTTATTTGTATCTCTTCTGATCAGCTTCTTCTGTCTCTTCTGAACTCATTTGAAATTTTTTATCTCAGAACTGTGCAAAAGAAATGTTTCTGCTATTCATTTATTTATAACAAAAGGCTTTTTTTGATTTTTGAAAATAATACTACCTTGAAAAAAGTATATAAGTATACTTAGAGATTTTTGCAGTGGCCTTGGAGTTTATATAACATATACACATACAAGATTCAAAACCTCATAAGATCAACTCAGTTCTCTGGGAACATAAAAAGATGTGGAAAACAGTCTAGATGCATTTATGTAGGACATAGTTGTCACAGCAGGGCATATCTCAGCAATATCCTCTGTGCTGAGGTATAAAATACTGGAGGCTGGGACTTCCCTGGTGGTGCAGTGGTTAAGAATCTGCCTGCCAATGCAGGGGACACGGGTTCAAGCCCTGGTCCGGGAAGATCCCACATGCCATGTAGCAACTAAGCCCGTGCACCACAACTTCTAAGCCTGAGTTCTAGAGCCCATGAGCCATAACTACTGAGCCCGCGTGCCACAACTACTGAAGCCCATGCACCTAGAGCCCGTGTTCTGCAACAAGAGAAGCTACCGTAGTGAGAAGCCCGCGCACTGCAAGGAAGAGTAGGCCCCGCTCACTGCACCTAGAAAAAGCGAGCGCACAGCAACAAAGACCCAATGCAGACAAAATAAATAAAAATAAATAAATAAAATAAAGTAAAATAAAACACTGGAGGCCAGCATACCTCGTATCAATATCACTGATAATATTTTGTGCTTTTAAAAAAATTATTTATTCATGTATTTTTGACTACATTGGGTCTTCGGTGCTACACACCGGCTTTCTCTAGTCGCAGCGAACAGGGGCTACTCTTTATTGTGGTGCGAGGGCTTCTTACTGCGGTGGCTTCTCTTGTTGTGGAGCACGGCCTCTAGGCATGTGGGTTTCAGTAGTTGTGGCATGCAGGCTCAGTAGTTGTGGCTCGAGGGCTCTAGAACACAGCCTCAGTAGTTGCGGTGCACTGGCTTAGTTGCTCCGCAGGATGTGGGATCTTCCCATACCAGGGCTCGAACCCATGTCCCCTGCATTGGCAGGCGGATTCTAAACCACTGTGCCACCAGGGAAGTCTAATATTTTGTACTTTAAAGAAACCAGAAAATAACACCAGGGGGTAGAAAATAGGCCCTCAGGTCAATGTTCTTATAACTGTACTTTCATTTGCACCCTAAACTAACCATACTCTGCACTGCATAGGCACTGTATCCAATTTTATTACCTACTCATTTTGACTTATATCCTAAGCCAAAATGGAGAGCTGAATAATAAAGGATCCAGTTTTCTGTGTGTTTAGACTATTTGAATCTTTTCTACCTAAAACCACAACCCTCTAAGTTACCTTACACCAATTAATCGAGCTACCTTCTGCCCTTCTGAGATTAAAAAGGGTATATTATCTAATGATCACATGTAAGAAATGGAAAGGGTCAAGGGAATTCAGTTAAGAAGGTATATAAGAAGTATCTTCCCTATCCAAGGCCCGTACTTCAACCCTGCTATGAGCTAATGAGTTATTTTTCTCTTGAAATTTCTTTACCACAATATTCCTTATACCGTCCACAACTATGGTAACTCAGAGCTTCAAAAGTTTTAAAATGTTCTTTGTCTTCTCCTTTTTTTTCTTTAAATCACTATGCATTGATCTAGGAAGTCATTCTAGAATTCCAAGCCTAATTAACTTTAATGAACATTTAAAAAAATTACTTTATACAGTACCATGTTACCCATTTAAAAAAAAAAAAGAAGCCTTAGATATCAGTGTTCAAAATTTGTTCTCAAGAAATTAGTAAGAATATTAGAAGAATATGCCTCTCGCTTCAAGGAGCAGAGTGACTGATGTGCTCCCAAAATGTGGTAAAAAGGAGAATAGGCAAAAGACATGTCTCAAAACATAGAAGAGAGTTCAGTTCATCTACTCTTGGGAAGTGTCAGTGAATCATGCTTTTTATTTATGGTGTTATGTCCAGCAATAGGTAAAGCTTGGGATCTGCTATTATCCTAGGAATGCATTTGAGCCTGACTGAACAGAGATTCAGCTGGATAGGGATGACCATCCTCTCCCATCACGGGTTAGATGAATGGAGATCTCCAGAGATCCAAAAAGCAGCAGCTGAACTTTAGAGTGATCTGTAGATTGCTATAGCCCAGGTGTAACAGAGCTTCGGGGGCCATGTTCTGACTCTATAGGAGGTAAAAGAGATCAGGTAAGAGGAATGATATTGTGGTGGTAGATAGGCCATCCAAATAGTAACTTAGAAAGGGATTGCCAAAGAATTTTCACCCTGACTACAGATTGGGACACAGTGTGGGACTTGGAGCACAAGAGTTCACAGTATATTAGCACCAAGCTTCTCAGAGAATCTGCATTACTGAGGACTCATCAGTAAAAAAGAAATTCAATTGGGAACCAGAGTTGAAATCCAGTGCTAAGTACTAGACTTATAGATGTGGCCAAGGATTGTTGTAGGAAAAATGGGGCATGAGAGGATAGTCACGTCACAGGTCTCAAGTGAGTCCCTGGGACAGGCCACCAAGTGAGGGTCCTTGGCTTCACACAGGAAAGAATTCAAGAGGGAGCCATAGTAAAGTGAAAGCAGGTTTATTCAGAGAGATACACATTCCACAGACAGAATGCAGTCCATCTCAGAAAGTGAGAAGGGCCCTGAGGTGTGGGAATGGTTGTTTTTATGAGCTAGGTAATTTCATAAGCTAACGAATGGGAAGAATATTCTAAATATCTTGGAGTGGGTGCAGGGATTTCCAGGAATTGGGGCACCATCCACTTTTTGGCCTTCTATTGTTGACCACAGAACTGTCATGGCACCTGTGGGTGTGTTGTTTAGCATATGCTAATGTATTACAATGAGTGTATAATGAGGCTCAAGGTCTGTTGGAAGTTGAATGACTCTTCCACCATCTTGGGCCTAGTAGGTTCTAACCGTTTTTTGTGGTATTCTGTTCTTCTTAATGGTTATGTCATTCTTTTAATGGTTGCGCCCTCCCACTCACCTTCCTGTCTCAGGATAAGAAATAAAAATAGGACTTTTGGATCTGGGGAACAGCATAAGACCCAGCATTTACCTGCACCATTGCACCACTCCCATCCCATGCCAGAATAATTTAATATTACTCTCAACTTTTGGGGAGGCTGAGGTTGCCTTTGTTTCTGCTTTTGTGAATCCCGTTTGGCCTGGGAACCAGTGATACCGAGCCTGCAGGACAGCAGTTCAGTAGGACTGAATGTGAGGATCTAGAGGGGGCAGAATCAGCAGCTGAGAACCTGGCAAGGGTTTATTCAATGCAAGGATGCCTCCAGGAATCCATAGGTCACTCTGGTACTCTTCCTACTTACTCCACACATAAATATAGCTCATGTACTTGTTGTATAGATATATATTACAAGTTCAGTTCAATTGCAATTCGTTCATGTGATGTAATGTTATACACATATTTTAGTTGTTTATTTTTTTGAACTTTGCACTTTTATTTTATATTTTATAGATTATACTCTCTTCTGTTTTCAATTATTTTATAGGCCCTTAAAATCTTAGAGGACTAGGCACTGTGCTGACAATATCTAATGACAAAAAGAGCCCAGACTAAATAATTAAGAATCCACAGCACATTGTCCATGTGAATATTATATTCCCCCTCCTCCTTTTTCTACACCAGTCCTGTGCTATGAAGTCCACGTGTGTTCAGCTGCATTTTCTGTAGCTGATAAAATTTCTCACAGATTATGGCAATAAATGGCCTATATATCTAATTTTTTAAAATTTTGCTGTGTGTTTTCACACTTTTCTGTGCCTGCACAAATATTAAAAATAATTCTTTTTTTTTTCTTTTACTCATTCATCATTGCTACAAAGGCAGTCTAATAATACTAACTAATAGTGCTTCAGTAGCTCCCAGTGTATAGGGTTTTTTACTCCTTCTTGCCTTGGCTGCAGAAACCTTAGTAATGGACCTTAGGTATGGATTTGAGAGAGCAAGAGAGGTGGTAGATGATAGCACTTAAAAACCTGATGTTGGGGCCAAGCTGTCTGGATTCAAATCCCAGCTTGTTTTTTTAACTGTATGTACAGTGTTGGGGTCCTTGGGTATGTTTCTTTCATTCTCTAGGGCTTAGTTTCTTCATCTGTATGATGATATCATGAGAATGTACAATAAAGTGATACAGAAGAAGCAATTAGGACAGCACCTGGTATAGAGTATAGGGCTATTATTGTTATTACCTTTGAAAACCAAGGGTATAATATTATACCAATTACTTTGAAATCTGTGTTCAGCAGTTTTTCTGGTTGCATCTTGATAGTACTTGTAGCAACAGAAGCCAAAGATATATGCCTCCCTTAGTAAGTTTTCAAATGATACTGATAATTATAAAAATGAATAAATGCTAAAAGCTGTCGTTTATTATTATTAGCATGGTTTTAAAGGTTCCTATCATTGGGTGGTAAAACAATTATAAATCCAGTGACTCAATATCATAGTTTAAATCAAAATCATATTCATGATCAACCAAGTTACCTTGTATTTTACTTTAAAAATATTGAAAGATATCTTCCAATGTGATTAGATGTAAATTTATAATTATTATAACAAATTGTGCTGAGTAGTCTGAAAGCAAAGCAAGTGGCTTTATTTAATTTTTTCTGTTATTTTTATAACTTTATTTATTTGGCATAATTTATCTTTTTTAAAAATTTTATCATATTTAACACTTTTCCTCTGGTGGCTGAACTTTACTGTTCTTAATGGCACTGAGCCAGAAAGGGAATGAGCTCTCTAAAACACTGAAGCTACAAGTTTGTAGGTATTGTTTTTGAGGTCTAGCAAAAAAAAGAAAGTAGAGCTCTTACCTTCTTACCACTGATAGAAAACTGAAACCAATGGCATGGAGATCAAACTCCCAAAGTTGACAGACTTCTACACATCTCTTATTTATAACAATACATCTACATTGAGGAAAGCCTACCCAATTTTTTATGACTTAATTGCTTCTCTCTTTGCATTTATAACATGAATCTACTTTCTGTCTTTCAACACACATTCCCAAAGAAAGGAAATAGAAAATAAAGCACATTATTCAGTAGAATTTCATTGTTCACTGAGGGTAAAAAAAGGAATGTATAAATGGAAATGCATTTGAAAGCCTTCCCCACTGAAATCTGGCAGGAGGTAAAACACTTCATTAGGGTTTGTAACATCGATGGCGAACGGCTTTACACAAAGTGCTACCTTTGCGAATAAGGCACAGAATTAACTGTCAAGGAGATGTAAGACCATAGCAGATTCCAATCTATTTTGCACGAAGTACTCTATGGGAATACTGTACCTCTGCAACTCCAAGATTTAGGTTTTATAAACCATTGGTAGAGATTCACCACTGAATCTTCATTTAGTTCTGAAATAAGGTCTCTTTATAATGACGCTGTGTGAAGGGCATAGTTACATCCTGGAAGTCAGTGCACATTTTATTGATATGCTCAAAGAATTATACACAAAAAGTAATCCATATTTCCGAAATTTTAAATGGAGACAGTGGCGTATCCTAATGCTATAATGATCATAATTATATGTCACTTGGCAAAATGTATGGTTAAAGATAATGTCAGAGTTGCTTTTTAAAATTCAGGGTCAGACACTTACAAAGTAAAGCCTCTGATCTTCTGCTCATATCAACTTCTGTTATTGACAAGGTTATTAGTATTAATAAGTATGTTTGCTTGGCTGAATTACAGACACACAACTTGCAAGTACCTTTAAAACAGATCCCACTCTCCAGTATTTAACTGTCTCTTTACCATCCCCTTCCTCCCAACCACTATTCTTCTTCCTGGTTGACATTTTTTCCTGGGTAAGAGTCAAGGCATCAGGAATGACTCTTTCTTTCATTATATTTATAAATAGCACATATGTCATTTAATATTCTTCATGTAAAAATAAAAAGCTATGAATTTAATTGCTTGCAGTGTCCAGGTTGAAGTAAAGATCATCTCCACAGGACCTTAGTTTCCCCCTCCTTCCATGGAAAGTGTATGACTTGTTTTATTTATTTATTTTTTTGCATTAGATTTTAAGAAATCTAGATATAATTACCATGCTTACATGTGGTTTGGATCACATACCCTGGCGTGAGATTCTTAATATTTCTAATTTTCCTTTTACTGAAGGATTTTATCTCCATTTTCACCTTGTTTTCAACTGTGTTGGTAGATTTTGAGCTCCTCAAGGACAGGGACTATGTCTGACTCTTCTGTACCCCAAAGTGCTAGAGTGCCTATGGAATAAGTGTGTTGAATTTTAGTTATGTGACTACTAAAATGTAGTCTTTTAGGAAAAGGGATAGCTATATTTTAAAATTGTGTAGAATTAAAGAGGTTCAAAGTTTAAATGGCTTGGAATAAATTATTTGAGAAAACTGCATAGCATCATTATTATTTCTAGATGGTTTCAGCAGGGACCTAGTTTTAAGTTGTCTTCTTGTGATTTTGAAACTTCCCTGCAGGTAAGAATCACCTTGGATACTTGTCAAACAGACAGGTCCTACAGAATCAGATTATGTAACAGAGAAGATTGAAAATCTTAGATTTAAGCTGTAGGGACAACTGTTAAATAGTGCTTAAAGAGCAATACTGAAATGTGCAATGAAAGAAGAAAGTGATGTGAAAGTACCAGGAACTGAGGAGGAAATGAAAGTCATCACAAGAAGCAACAGGGAGCTGCTGCTTTCAGTAGCTCCAGTGATCCTATTCCTGGGAGTTTTCATTAGAAAGAAAAGTTGACAGACCTTCTGCTAGCCAGGTTTCCACTAGAAGCGGGTGGAGTGTAAATCTGGGAAAACCATATGGGTCGAAAATCCTTTTTTCTGTATCATTGTGAATCACTCCTAAAATCTAATGTGGGAGGGGCTTCCCTGGTGGCGCAGTGGTTGAGAGTCCACCTGCTGATGCAGGGTTCGTGCCCTGGTCCGGGAAGATCCCACATGCCGCGGAGCGGCTGGGCCCGTGAGCCATGGCCACTGAGCCTATGCGTCCGGAGCCTGTGCTCCACACGGGAGAGGCCACAACAGTGAGAGGCCCACATACTGAAAAAATAGATAAATAAATAAAATAAAATCTAATGTGGGAATGATTAAAAGGACAGGACTGAGAAGAGAATAACCATAACTTCACCAGGACATCTGGAACATAAGAAACCAGAGTGGTGGTCTTAAAAAACATTTAAGAGGGTTAACTACCAATAGTTGAATTGAGCCATGTGGTGCAATTTTTTGTTTGTTTGTTTGAGTTTTATTAAACTATATACCCTCTCTTTTATTTGATCACACTTCACTGCACATGGGAAAACATTCTCTTTAACTTTTTTACTTTCTCCTATGTCTCTAAAATAAGAATAAGATAGTCTTTCTTTCTCTTTGCACTTTGTCCCATTTCTGAGTCAATAAAGTACTATTATTTTAGCTGATACACATTAGAGGACTTTATCCTTTTTGTAATATTTACTGGGTGTCTGTTAACTGAATAAATCATACTTGGCAGGGCTCTGAGGGGAGAGTGAGAGAATATGGTACAGAGCTGATCACAGGAGTGATCGGGGCAGTTCCTATTTTGCTTAATGTCTAGTAGTTTAGGCAGAGAAATAAGCAATTACTATAGTATCTGAATAGTACTATTGATGGGATAATACAGGGAGTTATAAAGCCATAAAAGAGAAAAAAACTCAGTTATGAATGTTACTTTATTGGTTATCTACTCCTGCATAACAAAATACCCCAAACCATAGTAGATTGAAACAACAGAGCTTCTATGGGTCAGAAATCTGCACACTATGTAGCTGGATTCCTTACTCAGAATTTCTCCCATGGGTGCACATAAGGTGTAAGCTAGCATTGTAATAATCTCAGTATTCACCTGGAGGAGAATTCACATCCAAACTCAATCACAGGGTTGTTGGCAGGGATTGGTTCCTTGTAGTCCACTGGTCTGAGAGCCTCAGGCCTTTGTGGCTGGTGGCTAGAAGTCAGCCTCAGTGCCTTCCCATCTGGGTCTCTCTCCATTGGTTAACTCACATGTCGACTGGATTCCATCAGAGTCAGCAAGTAAGAGAGCAAGAGAGAACCAGCAAGACAGAAACTAGTCTTTTTGTAACCTTACCTTGAAAGTGACATTCATTCTCTTTTGCCCTATTCTAATGTTTAGAAGTAGATCACACTCTCTTTTAAATGCACACTGAAGGGTGGGGGGGGGGGGATTATACGAGGTCATAAATACTAGGAAGCAGGAAACATTAGGACCATTTTAGAGGCTGCCTACTACAGTTGCTAATTACAGATTTCTAAAAACAATAGAACAATCAGAGCCCTAAGTTTGTTTTTTTTTTTTTGCGGTACACGGGCCTCTCACTATTGTGGCCTCTCCTGTTGTGGAGCTCACGCTCCGGACGCGCAGGCTCAGCGGCCATGGCTCACAGGCCCAGCCGCTCCGCAGCACATGGGATCCTCCCGGACCAGGGCACGAACCCGTGTCCCCTGCATCGGCAGGTGGACTCTCAACCACTGCGCCACCAGGGAAGCCTTGGAGCCCTAAGTTTTGATGTGGAATCAGGTGTAATAATGAATGCTAAATATTAGTGGTAATGATAGGAGCTGTGGTAGTAATCATAATAATAGTTGCAACAGTAGCAGTAACAATAAGCAAGTTCAATAATAATAGTAATCCAAGAGAAAATATTTTTAATATTTTAATAATATAATATCTACTAATTCTGTATTCTAGATACAGCAGCTGGATTCATTTCAGAAGCAGATGACTTTGATATTTTGGAAAAAACACTTGACTGATATTTTTTTGTTGTGATAGTGAAGGCTTTGTGGCATGATCTGAAAAATTTTTTACACATTGCAAGTCAAACTCATTAGTGTATTATGAAATCAATTAAGTGGATTGAGAGCAGGATGCAGAAGACAGAGACTGAAAAAGTTAATTGTTCAGTATAAAAAAAATTAGGGATATGAAGTCTTATCTAGAAAAGGAAAATGATATGGGAGAAACCTTGCATGGAAAATTGACCTAAGGCAAGGGAGGAAGCTTGGAATTGGTTCTAATATTTTTTCACTATTTAAAATTCTTCCTAAGTTTCCATATATTTCATCAGAATTTTTTGTTTGTGTTAGTGGTATATGGAGACAATGAAGGAAAATGTGTGTGGGGTGAGTGTTACAGAGAGAAGTCAGCGACATGGAAGCAGTGAGCAAGGACTGAGATCTGGGCAAGAAAGCAGGCAGCTGCAGGAACAGCTCAGATTCAGACATGAGACCCAGTTAGGTTGCCTTCAATATCCAAGGAGTGAGAGTAGAATCCACATCCAGTAGTATCTTAGGTCAGACCAGCACTTCACTCAGTACTACCATGCTGATTGGGATGGGAGTAGGAGACTAGATCCAAGATGTTGTGATTGAAAATGGGACTTAAATCCCTTAAAAACCTTAAAACTACATTAATATCCATTATTAATATTTAAAGAAATTCAAATTACCTGTTTTCTTGAAAATCATGTACAATTCTTTTTAAAAAATGCCCTTTATATACTTCAATTATTCTATTGATATTTTAGGAATAGCTTTATTTAAAATTTCAGAAAACATGGTTTATAACTGCAGTATAGTTTATTCTACTTTACATATTTATTCGTTGTGATTCATTTTCTAATGTGTTCTTTTATATATTTGAATTTTATGATGTTTTGGTATAAAAAAAATTCCTAAGAAATGGGAGCTTGAGGATATTAGCTCCTGCTTCTTGACTGAAGCAGTAATTGGTGAAATGAACTCAGGCACAGTTAGTGATTTCAAGATACTGAAGAAAACTAATAGAGGACAGGTGTATAATGAAATCAGAGTTGGCTGTGTTTCTGGATCTTTTTCCTGCTGAGAAAATACAGTTAGTTGTTCTGTACACGAGGGACATACAGTAGTCTCATATTCAAATGACAGTTGTAATAATTCTTTTTTGGATAAGCAGTTAAGCAAGCATAAACATTTATCAGATTGTGAAGGAAGAAAAAACCTAAAAAACAAATGAAAGGGACTCTGAGAGGGCTCATGCCAAGGAGTACTTACCAGAACTTCTGCTGCCAGTGTCCTTGTCCTCAGAGTGAGCCACAGCCAACTCCGCCTCCACAGGAGACCCTGCAACACTAGCAGCAAGCTCTCCAGCTGAGTCTAATGCGTGGTGGTGTTCAGTAACCACTGAGTTACAGTGGACTGTGGGCGGGCATCGTTGCAGGCAGACATCATGGCCACAGCTTCTTAATAGCAGCTGAGTAGAGGACAGGCTCTTGGTGCTCCAGCCAGGTGTCAGGGCTGTGCCTATGAGGTGGGAGATCCAAGTTCAGGACACTGGCCAACAAGAGACTCTCAGCTCCACGTAATATCAAATGGTGAAATCACCCAGAGATCTCCATTGTAACGGCAAGACCAAGCTCCACTCAATGACCAGCAAGCTACAGTGCTAGACACCCTATGCCAAACAACTAGCAAGACAGGAACAAAACCCCATCCATTAGCAGAGAGGCTACCTAAAATCATAATAAGGCCACAGACACCCCAAAACACACCACCAGACATGGACTTGCCCAACAGAAAGACAAGATCCAGCCTCATCCCCCAGAACACAGGCACTAGTCCCCTCCACCAGGAAGCCTACACAACCCAATGAACCAACCTTACCTGCTGGGGACACACACCAAAAACAACGGGAACTACGAACCTGCAGCCTGTAAAAAGGAGACCCCAAACACAGTAAGTTAAGCAAAATGAGAAGACAGAGAAACACACAGCAGATGAAGGAGAAAAGCAAAAACCCAACAGACCTAACAAATGAAGAGGAAGTAGACAGTCTACCTGAAAAAGAATTCAGAATAATGATAGTAAAGATGATCCAAAATCTTGGATATAGAATGGAGAAAATACAAGAAACGTTTAACAAGGACCTAGAAGAACTAAAGAGCAAACAGATAACGATGAACAACACAATAAATGAAACTAAAGATTCTCCAGAAGGGATCAATCACAGAATAACTGAGGCAGAAGAAAGGATAAGTGACCTAGAAGATAAAATAGTGGAAATAACTACTGCAGAGCAGAATAAAGAAAAAAGAATGAAAAGAATTGAGGACAGCCTCAGAGACCTCTGGGACAACATTAAATGCACCAACATTGGAATTATAAGGGTCCCAGAAGAAGAAGAGAAATAGAAAGTGACTGAGAACATATTTGAAGAGATTGTAGTTGAAAACTTCCCTAATATGGTAAAGGAGATAGTTAATCAAGTCCAGGAAGCAAAGAGAGTCCCATACAGGATAAATCAAAGGAGAAACACACCAAGACACATATTAACCAAACTATCAAGAATACGTACAAAGAACAAATATTAAAAGCAGCAAGGGAAAAACAACAAATAACACATAAGGGAATCCCCATAAGGTTAACAACTGATCTTTCAGCAGAAACTCTGCAAGCCAGAGGGACTGGCAGGACATATTTAAAGTGATGAAGGAGAAAAACCTGCAACCAAGATTACTCTACCCAGCAAGGATCTCATTCAGATTTGACGGAGAAATTAAAACCTTTACAAACAAGCAAAAGCTAAGAGAATTCAGCACCAGCAAACCAGCTTTATAACAAATGCTAAAGGAACTTCTCTAGGCAGGAAACGCAAGAGAAGGAAAAGACCTACAATAATAAATCGAAAACAATTAAGAAAATGGTAACAGGAACATACATATAGATAATTACCTTAAATGTAAATGGATTAAATGCTTCCATCAAAAAATACAGACTGGCTGAATGGATACAAAAACAAGACCCATATATATGCTGTCTAAAAGAGACCCACTTCAGACCTGGGGACACATACAGACTTCAAGTGAGGGGATGGAAAAAGATATTCCACGCACATAGAAATCAAAAAAAGCTGGAGTAGCAGTTCTCATATCAAAATAGACTTTAAAGAAAGAGTATTACAAGAGACAAAGAAGGGCACTACATAATGATCAAGGGATCAATCCAAGAAGAAGATATAACAATTGTAAATATTTATGCACCCAATGTAGGAGCATCTCAATACATAAGGCAGATACTAACAGCCATAAAAGGGGAAATCGACAGTAACACATTCATAGTAGGGGACTTTAAAACACCACTTTCACCAATGAACAGATCATCCAAATGAAAATAAGGAAACACAAACTTTAAATGATACATTAAACAATATAGACTTAATTGATATTTATAGGACATTCCATCCCAAAACAACAGAATACACATTCTTCCCAAGTGCTCATGGAACATTCTCCAGAATAGATCGTATCTTGGGTCACAAATCAAGCTTTGGTAAATTTAAGACAATTGAAATTGTATCAGGTATCTTTTCTGACCACAGTGCTATGAGACAAGATATCAATTACAGGAAAAAATCTTTAAGAATACAGACATGTAGAGGCTAAACAACACACTACTTAATAACCAAGAGATCACTGAAGAAATCAAAGAGGAAGTAAAAAATACCTAGAAACAGGGGCTTCCCTGGTGGTGCGGTGGTTGGGAGTCCGCCTGCCAATGCGGAGGACATGGGTTTGTGCCCCGGTCCGGGAGGATCCAGCATGCCACGGAGCGGCTGGGCCCGTGGGCCATGACTGCTGGGCCTGCGCATCCGGGGCCTGTGCTCCTCAGTGGGAGAGGCCACAGCGGTGAGAGGCCCGCGTACCGCAAAAAAAGAAAAAAAACAAACAAACCTAGAAACAAATGACATTGAAAAGACGATGACCCAAAACCTATGAGTTGCAGCAAAAGCAGTTCTAAGAGAGAAGTTTATAGCAATACAATCCTAACTTAAGAAACAAGAAACATCTCAAATAAACAACCTAAACTTACACCTAAAGCAATTAGAGAAAGAAGAACCAAAAAAACCCCAAAGTTAGCAGAAGGAAAGAAATCATAAAGGTCAGATCAGAAATGTATGAGAGGGAAATGAAGGAAATGATAGCAAAGAGCAATAGCCTAAGAAATCTTGAGAACGCAAAACGGAGCTGGAGGAATCAGGCTCCCTGACTTTAGACTATACTACAAAACTACAGTAATCAAGACAGTATGGTACTGGCACAAAAACAGAAATATAGATCAATGGAACAGGATAGAAAGCCCAGAGATAAACCCATGCACATATGGTCACCTTATCTTTGATAAAGGAGGCAGGAATGTGCAGTGGAGAAAGGACTGCCTCTTCAATAAGTGGTGCTGGGAAAACTTGACAGGTACATGTAAAAGTATGATATTAGAACACTCCCTAACACCATACACAAAAATAAGCTCAAAATGGATTAAAGACCTAAGTGTAAGGCCAGACACTATCAAACTGTTAGAGGAAAACATAGGCAGAACACTCTATGACATAAATCACAGCAAGATCCTTTTTGACCCACCTCCTAGAGAAATGGAAGTAAAAACAAAAATAAATGGGACCTAATGAAACTTAAAAGCTTTTGCACAGCAAAGAAAACCATAAACAAGACCAAAAGACAACCCTCAGATTGGGAGAAAATATTTTCAAATGAAGCAACTGACAAAGAATTAATCTCCAAAATTTACAAGCAGCTCATGCAGCTCAATAACAAAAAAACAAACAACCCAATCCAAAAATGGGCAGAAGACCTCAATAGACATTTCTCCAAAGAAGATGTACCGAATGCCAACAAACATATGAAAGAATGCTCAACATCATTAATCTTTAGAGAAATGCAAATCAAAACTACAGTGAGATACCATCTCACACCAGTCAGAATGGCCATCATCAAAAAATCTGCAAACAATAAATGCTGGAGAAGGTGTGGAGAAAAGGGAACCCTCTTGCACTGTTGGTGGGAATGTAAATCAATACAGCCACTATGGAGAACAGTATGGAGGTTCCTTAAAAAACTACAAATAGAACTACCATATGACACAGCAATCCCACTACTGGGCATATCCCCTGAGAAAACTATAATTCACAAAGAGTCATGTACCACAGTGTTCACTGCAGCTCTATTTACAATAGCCAGGACATGGAAGCAACTGAATTGCCCATCAACAGATGAATGGATAAAGAAGATGTGGCACATATATACAATGGAATATTACTCAGCCATAAAAAGGAACGAAACTGAGTTATGTGTAGCGAGGTAGATGGACCTAGAGACTGTCATACAGAGTGAAGTAAGTCAGAAAGAGAAAAACAAATACTGTATGCTAACAGATATATATGGAATTAAAAAAAAAAAAGAAAATGGCCATGAAGAACCTAGGGCAAGATGGGAATAAAGATGCCGACCTACTAGAGAATGGACTTGAGGATATGGGGAGGGGGAAGGGCAAGCTGGGACAAAGTGAGATTGTGGCATGGACATATATACACTACCAAACGTAAAATAGATAGCTAGTGGGAAGCAGCTGCATACACAAGGATATCAGCTTGCTGCTTTGTGACCACCTAGAGTGGTGGGATAGGGAGGGTTGGAGGGAGGGAGATGCAAGAGGGAAGAGATATGGGGACATATGTATATGTATAACTGATTTACTTTGTTATAAAGCAGAAACTAACACACCATTGTATAGCAGTTATACTCCAATAAAGATGTTAAAAAAATGAAAAATAATTCTAATTTCAGAGCAAGGGTAGAAACAATGAATAGACAATGAATATAGAAGACTTGAGCTTTCCTATAAAGGAATGAGTAAGGGAAACAATGTATTTAACTTACTAGTGAGGGAATTGTGCAAATGTGTACTAAATTTTCTTTGTAAAACTTACAATTAGATACAGACTATAAAATACCATCAACAATCACACTAGGCTAGCATCTGGGAACAGAGACAAGTAATTATTAACAAAGTTGTATTAGCTTTCTATTGCTGTGTAACAGATTATCACAAAATTAAGTGTTTAATACAACAGCCATTATTATCTCACCGTTTCTGCATGTCAGAAGTTCAGGTACTAGTTGGCTGAATCTTCTGCTCAGATCTGAAAATCAAATCTGAAATCAAAGTGGCAGCTGGGTTTCCATTTCTCTTTTGTGGTTAGGGTTCTCTTCCAGGCTACTGTGGTTATTTGCAGAATTCTGTTCCTTGCACCTATAGGTCTGACATTCCCTTTTCTTTCTAGCTGTCAGCTAGGTACCACTCTCAGCTCCTAGAGTCATCCCTCAGAACCTATCCTTGTGGTCTCTTCCATAGGCATTTTACCACATGGTTATTTCCTTTCTTTTATGCCAGTAAGAGAGTTATTCTTTTAAAAATTCACCTGATTATGTCAGCCCCACCAAGGATAATCTCCCTCAAAATCAACTAGTTAGAGACCTTAATTATATGTGAAAATCCCTTTACCTTTGCCATGTCACCTAATCATGAAAGCAGTATTTCAGCAGATCCACAGATTCTGTCTACACTCAAGGGAAGGCAATAATACAAAACATATACATCAGGTGGCAGGAATCTTGGGAGCTCTATAGAGTTTTGGCTACCTCAGTCTGACCCCCTGACCCCCAAAGATGCACATACTTCCCAAGTGCAAGATATCTCCATCTTTTGTCAAAATTCCTGGTTCTCATTCTATCACACTACTGGCTCAGAATCCAAAATCTTGTCATCTAAGTCTAAATCTCATTATATTTTCAACTCAAAGTCCAAAATCAAAGCTAAATATCATCAGTTCAAAATCTCATCATCAGCTAAATAATCGTACATCAGATGCAGTTGTAGCTCCTGGGTGTAATCTGTTAGTGTATTAGCTCCTTGGGGCACAATTTCTCTCCATCTGTTTTCTTCCACCTGATCCCATTCATAGGCCCTTTTAAAAAATGGGAATTTGCTTCATCTTCCATCTTTTTCTCCCAGCTTTACTGAGGTAAAATTGGCAAATAAAATTGTATATATTTAAAGCATACACTATGTTGATATGATATACATGTATGTTGTGAAACGATTACCACAATCAAGTAGTACATCTGTCACCTCATATAGTTACTTGTATGTGGTGAGAACACTTCAGATCTACACTTTTAGCAAATTTCAAGTGTATAATACAGTATTATTAACTGTGGTCTCCATGCTATACATTAGATCCCCAGAACTTATTTATCTTATAACTAACAGGTTTACCCTTGACCAGCATCTTCACATTTCCACCACTCACTCCCCAGCTTCGAGGAATCACCATTCTACTCTCTATTTCTATGACATAGAGATGAGTATGACCTTATTTTTTTGTGAGTATTTCTATGAGTATGAGTATGACCTTATTTCTATGAGTATGACCTTATTTTTTTGTTTTCCTTCAGATTCCACATATAAGAAAATCGTACAGTATTTCTCTCTCTGTTTGGCTTATTTCACTTAGCACCATGTCCTCCCATTTCATCTGTGTTGTCATAAATGGCAGGGTTTCCCTCTTTTTTTATGGCTGAATGATATTCCATTGTGTGTGTATATGGATATGGACATATAGTGATTTCAAATACTGAAAAAAACTAATAGAGGACAATTGTATAAGAAAATGGTTGGCTTTGTTTTTGGATCTATTTCCTGCCAAGGGAATATAATTAGTTGCTCTGGACACATTTACTATACCCATTCATTGCTTCAAGGCTAACACAAGAGCACTTCTCTGAAATCTCTCCCTTTTAAAGGACACACCTGATTAGGTCTGGCCCACCCAGGATAATATCCTTTTTTATTCAATCAGAGTCACCTAATTAGGTATCTTAAATACATCGGCAAAATGTCTTTTTTCATGTAACATGATCCTGAGAGTGATAGTCCATCATATTCACAGGTCAAGCTCCACTAAAGGATGTAATAATACATGTATGTGTATATGAGGAGATTGAAATCTTAGAGGCCATTTTAGAATTATGCCTACTACAATAGGTTTACCAAAAAAAAGGTCATTTATCCACAGTTATTTTAAACTTGAAGCCTGTAGGCAGGGAAAAAATGACATATTTCTTATTTTTAGGTGGTTCAAATATAATTCCAAATATCATCAATAATGATTTTTATTATTATGTAACTTAGATTAAGAGAGGGGGAGAGGGTGTGTTGATGGCACAATGTAGAAGTTAAAGCATCTTGTACTTAGTCAAAATACATATGGATGGGAAAGACCCAAGGGGAAGCAAATAATAAAAGTCTAAACCAATAGTTGAACTTCAATATTTGAAAAAAAAAAGTTGGGCAGATGTGATAAATCTATAATAATGATTACCATAGTGTTTTAAAAGCACAGAGGATGGGAAACAATTAACTTTGTGTGGGTTAATGAATGACAAGCAGGAGTTCTTAGGGAAAAGAAGGAGAAAAAAGCATTTTAGAAGGAGTTTGCTGTAAGACACAAAGCTGGGTACAGACCGTGTTTAGAGAACAGTAAGGCAGAAACATGGGGCATACTGGAGGTGGCAGAATATTTGTGTATGTTTAGGTCAGATTATGAAGGATCTCTATGTCATTCTTCACAAGTTCGAAATTTTCATGTAGGCAGTAGCTTTAAACATCTCTAAGCTGTTGAAACTTTTTGTTAAACTTCTGAAACTTTTTTAGATTGAGATTTCATGGAGCTTGGAATAGCTCAAAGCAAGCCTGCACTGATGTTTGGAGGCTCAGCATCCCACCGGGGAAACTTATTTTCTTACCTCAAAGCTAAGAAAAGATAAAGAGACAAAACAAAGCTTCATTGTGGAAGCACTGATTAACAAAGTTCCTATCTACTAAATATAAATATTTACTTAATAGTATAAAGACAAAGAAAAACAATGTTACTGCAGCAGGTTTTTTGTTTAAGGGGTTGCTTAGCTCCAAACAATCTCTGCCCAATTTTCTTCTGAAAACTGCACCTGATATCCCTAGGATAGACTTCCAGAGACCAGGTCTGCCTTGTATGGCCCTTTCTGTCTGGCAGAGAACATTTGATCCAGAAGTAGAAAACTGACTCAAAATAAGACAATTGGATTGTCTTTTCCAGAATTTTAAACTTTTCACAGAGAGAGATTGAAAGTCCTTGAGCATTCTTGCAGCCTTCTAGAGCAAAAGTAGGAAGAGTGAAGCCTACAGGCCAATCCAGCCTGCTGCCTGTTTCTGTGTGATCAGCAGGCAAGGATGGTTTTTGCATTTTTTAAACGGTTGGAGAAAAAAGTCAAAAGAAGAATATTTCATGGCACGTGAAAGTTCTATGGCATTCATATTGCAGTGTATATAAATAAAGTGTTATTTCAGCACAGCCATGCTCATTCATTTCTGCACTGTGTATGGCTGCTTTCACACTGCAGTGGTAGCGTTGAGTAATATAACAAAGATGGCATGGCCCACAAAGCCTAAAATGTTTCTATCTGGCTCTTGGTGGGGGGAAAAACAATTTGCTTACCTCTGCTCTAATCTAGAGGAGAAGACCATGAGTATGTTAAAGCTGTCCTGGTTCAATACCATTTTAAGTCTTCTTTGCCCAAGTGCTCCTTTGATGACATAAGCTATTTCAGTGTCTTCCTATTAAGGTTCCTCTTTTGTCTGAGCTAAGAGAGTCAGCTTTCTTTGCTTGCCACCAGAAGAACACTAACTAATATACTTATCTAATGACTTAGTCCAAGAAATCCATTAGCTTTGCATAATTATAGAGCTGGATCGATCATTTCAAGTAAATTTACCAGTGAATTAGTGAAAACAAGCAAAGTATTCATTTAGGGGAGGGTGGGAGGAGGACAAAAGAGGAAGGAGATATGGGGTTATATGTATACATATAGCTGATTCACTTTGTTATACAGCAGAAACTAACACACCATTGTAAAGCAATTATACTCCAATAAAGATGTTAAAAAAAATCAAACACAGTGGAAAAAATGCTTCTGTTTGTCTTAAGTGGACAGCTAAAATTGTTACTGGGATTTATATTATATGAATGGGTCATTATGAGGTCTGAAATTATTATTGCCATCGTCAGAAAATCAATGACTTCTGTGAATCAGAATTTTTTTTAAACATCTTTATTGGAGTATAATTGCTTTACAATGGTGTGTTAGTTTCTGCTTTATAACAAAGTGAATCAGTTATACATATACATATGTATATGTATAAAAATCAGTTGTTTCTTCAAGATTGCTTTGGCTATTCGAGGTCTTTTGTGCTTCCATACAAATTGTGAAATTTTTTGTTCTAGTTCAGTGAAAAATGCCAGTGGTAGTTTGTGAGGGATTGCATTGAATCTGTAGATTGCTTTGGGTAGTAGAGTCATTTTCACAATGTTGATTCTTCCAATCCAAGAACATGGTATATCTCCATCTGTTTGTATCATTTTTAATTTCTTTCATCAGTGTCTTATAATTTTCTGCATACAGGTCTTTTGTCTCCTCAGGTAGGTTTATGCCTAGATATTTTATTATTTTTGTTGCAATGGTAAATTGGAGTGTTTTCTTAATTTCACTTTCAGATTTTTCATCATTAGTGTATAGAAATGCAAGAGATTTCTGTGCATTAATTTTGTATCCTGCTACTTTATGAAATTCATTGATTAGCTCTAGTAGTTTTCTGGTAGCATCATTAGGATTCTCTACGTATAGTATCATGTCATCTGCAAACAGAGATAGCTTTACTTCTGCTTTTCCAAACTGGATTCCTTTTATTTCCTTTTCTTCTCTGACTGCTGTGGCTAGAACTTGAAAAACTATGTTGAATAAGAGTGCTGAGAGTGGGCAACCTTGTCTTGTTCCTGATCTTAGTGGAAATGCTTTCAGTTTTTCACCATTGAGGACGATGTTGGCTGTGAGTTTGTCATATATGGCCTTTATTATGTTGAGGAAAGTTCCCTCTATGCCTACTTTCTGCAGGGTTTTTATCATAAATGGGTGTTGAATTTTGTCAAAAGATTTCTCTGCATCTATTGAGATGATCATATGGTTTTTCTCCTTCAATTTATTAATATGGTGTATCACATTGACTGATTTGCGTATATTGAAGAATACTTGCATACCTCGAATAAACCCCACTTGATCATGTTGTGTGATCATTTTAACGTGATGTTGGATTCTGTTTGCTAGTATTTTGTTGAGGATTTTTGCATCTATGTTCACCAGTGTTATTGGCCTGTAGTTTTCTTTCTTTGTGACAGCTTTGTCTGGTTTTTGTATCAGGGTGATGGTGGCCTCGTAGAATGAGTTTGGGAGTGTTCCTCCCTCTGCTATATTTTGGAAGAGTTTGAGAAGGATAGGTGTTAGCTCTTCTCTAAATGTTTGTTAGAATTCGCCTGTTAAGCCATCTGGTCCTGGGCTTTCGTTTGTTGGAAGATTTTTAACCACAGTTTCAATTTCAGTGTTTGTGATTCATCTGTTCATATTTTCTATTTCTTCTTGGTTCAGTCTCAGCAGGTTGTGTATTTCTAAGAATTTGTCCATTTCTCCCAGGTTGTCCATTTTATTGGCATAGAGTGGCTTGTAGTAATCTCTCATGATCTTTATTTCTGCAGTGTCAGTTGTTACTTCTCCTTTTTCATTTCTAATTCTATTGATTTGAGTCTTCTCCCTCTTTTTCTTGATGAGTCTGGCTAATGGTTTATCAATTTTGTTTATCTTCTCAAAGAACCAGCTTTTAGTTTTATTGATCTTTGCTATCATTTCCTTCATTTCTTTTTCATTTATTTCTTATCTGATTTTTATGATTTCTTTACTTCTGCTAACTTTGGGGTTTTTTTGTTCTTCTCTCTCTAATTGCTTTAGGTGCAAGGTTAGGTTATTTATTTGAGATGTTTCCTGTTTCTTAAGGTAGGCTTGTATTGCTATAAACTTCCCTCTTAGAACTGCTTTTGCTTCATGCCATAGGTTTTGGGTCGTCATGTCTCCATTGTCATTTGTTTCTAGGTATCTTTTGCTTTCCACTTTGATTTCTTCAGTGATCACTTCGTTATTAAGTAGTGTATTGTTTAGCTGCCATGTGTTTGTAATTTTTACAGGTCTTTTCCTGTAATTGGTAACTAGTCTCATAGCATAGTGGTCGGAAAAGATACTTGATACGATTTCAATTTTCTTACATTTACCAAGGCTAGATTTGTGACCCAAGATATGATCTATCCTGGAGAACGTTCCATGAGCACTTGAGAAAAATGTGTATTCTGTTGTTTTGGGATGGAATGTCTTATAAATATCATTTAAGTCTATCTTGTTTAATGTATCATTTAACGCTTGTGTTTCCTTATTTATTTTCATTTTGGATGATCTGTCCATTGGTGAAAGTGAGGTGTTAGAAGTCCCCTACTATGATTGTGTTACTGTCGATTTCCCCTTTTATGGCTGTTAGTATTTGCCTTATGTATTGAGGTGCTCCTATGTTGGGTGAGTAAATATTTACAATTGTTATATCTTCTTCTTGGATCAACCCCTTCATCATTATATAGTGTCCTTCTTTGTCTCTTGTAATAGTCTTTATTTTAAAGTCTATTTTGTCTTATATGAGAATTGCTACTCCAGCTTTCTTTTTATTTCGATTTGCATGGATTATCTTTTTCCATCCCCTCACTTTCAGTCTGTTTGTGTCCCTAGGTCTGAAGTGGGTCTCTTTTAGACAGCATATATACACATCTTGTTTTTGTATCCATTCAGCCAGTCTGTGTCTTTTGGTGGGAGCATTTAATCCACTTACATTTAAGATAATTATCAATATGTGTGTTCCTAATTCCATTTTCTTAATTGTTTTGGGTTTGTTATTGTAGGTCTTTTCCTTCTCTTGTGTTTCTTGCCTAGAGAAGTTCCTTTAGCATTTGTTGTAAAGCTGGTTTGGTGGTGCTGAACTCTCTCAGCTTTTGCTTGTCTGTAAAGGTGTTAATTTCTCCATCAAATCTGAATGAGATCCTTGCTGGGTACAGTAATCTTGGTTGTAGGTTTTTCTCCTTCATCACTTTAAATATGTCCTGCTTCTCCCTTCTGGCTTGCAGAGTTTCTGCTGAAAGATCAGCTGTTAACCTTATGGGGATTCCCTTGTGTGTTATTTGTTGTTTTTCCCTTGCTGCTTTTAATATGTTTTCTCTGTATTTAATTTTTGATAGTTTGATTAATATGTGTCTTGGCATATTTCTCCTTGGATTTATCCTGTATGGGACTCTCTTTGCTTCCTGGACTTGATTAACTATCTCCTTTACCATATTAGGGAAGTTTTCAACTATAATCTCTTCAAATATTTTCTCAGTCCCTTTCTTTTTCTCTTCTTCTTCTGGGACCCCTATAATTCGAATGTTGGTGCGTTTAATGTTGTCCCAGAGGTCTCTGAGACTATCCTCAGTTCTTTTCATTCTTTATTCTGCTCTGCAGTAGTTATTTCCACTATTTTATCTTCCAGGTCACTTATCCTTTCTTCTGCCTCAGTTATTCTGGTATTGGTCCCTTCTAGAATATTTTTAATTTCATTTATTGTGTTGTTCATCATTGCTTGTTTCATCTGTAGTTCTTCTAGGTACTTGTTAAATGTTTCTTGCATTTTCTGTATTCTATTTCCAAGATTTTGGATCATCTTTACTATCATTATTCTGAATCTTTTTCAGGTAGACTGCCAATTTCCTCTTCATTTGTTAGTTCTGGTGGGTTTTTGCCTTGCTCCTTCATCTGCTGTGTGATTTTCTGTCTTCTCATTTTGCTTATCTTACTGTGTTTGGGATCTCCTTTTTGCAGGCTGCAGGTTTGTACTTCCTGTTGTTTTTGGTGTCTGTCCCCAGTGGCTAAGGTTGGTTCAGTGGGTTTTGTAGGTTTCCTGGTGGAGGGGACCAGTGCCTGTGTTCTGGGGGATGAGGCTGGATCTTGTCTTTCTGGTGGGCAGGTCCAACTCTGGTGGTGTGTTTTGAGGTGTCTGTGACCTTACTATGATTTTAGGCAGCCTCTCTGCTAATGGGTGGGGTTGTGTTCCTGTCTTGCTAGTTGTTTGGCATAGGGTGTGCAGCACTGTAGCTTGCTGGTCGTTGAGTGAAGCTGAGTGTTGGTGTTGAGATGGAGATCTCTGGGAGATTTTCGGCGTTTGATATTACGTGGAGCTGGGAGTTCTCTTGTGGACCAGTGTCCTAAAGTTGGCTCTCCCACCTCAGTGGCACAGCCCTGACGCCTGCGTGAAGCACCAAGAGCCTGTCCTCCACAGCACTGAGAATAAAAGGGAGAAAAAATAGAAAGAAAGGAAGGAAGGAAGGAAGGAAGGAGAGAAAGAGAGAGAGAAAGAAAAGAAAAGAAAGATAAAATGAAATAAATTTATTAAAATAAAAAAATAATTATTATAAAAAAAAATTTTTTAAGTAAAAATCAAAAAAAACCCGGACGGTCAGAACCCTAGGACAAATGGTGAGAGCAAAGCTATACAGACAAAATCTCACACAGAAGCATACACATACACACACAGAAAAAGAGGAAAAGGGGCAAAAATAATAAATCTTGCTCTCAAAGTCCACTTCCTCAATTTGGGATGATTCGTTGTCTATTCAGGTGTTCCACAGATGCAGGGTACATCAAGTTGATTGTGGAGCTTTAATCCGCTGCTCCTGTGGCTGCTGGGAGAAATTTCCCTTTCTCTTCTTTGTTCGCACAGCCTCCCGGTGTCAGCTTTGGATTTGGCCCCACCTCTGCGTGTAGGTCGCAAGAGGGCATCTGTTCTTTGCTCAGACAGGATGGGGTTAAAGGAGCCACTGATTCTGGAGCTCTGGTTCACTCAGGCCTAGGGGAGGAAGGGGTATGGATGCGGGGCGAGCCTGCGGCGGCAGATGCCAGCATGACGTTGCAGCAGCCTGAGGCATGCCCTTCTTTCTCCAGGGGAAATTTTTCCTGTATCACGGGACCGTGGCAGTGGCGGGCTGCACAGGCTCCTGGGAGGGGCAGTGTGAATAGTGACCTGTGCTTGCACACAGGCTTCTTGGTGGCGGCAGCAGCAGCCTTAGCGTCTCATGCCCGTCTCTGGGGTCCGTGCTGAGAGCCGCGGCTCGCGCCCATCTCTGGAGCTCCTTTAAGCGGCGCTCTGAATCCCTTCTCCTCGCGCACCAGGGAGTAAAGAGGCAAGAAAAAGTCTCTTGCCTCTTCGGCAGCTCCAGACTTTTCCCAGACTCCCTCCTGGCTAGCCGTGGCGCACTAACCCCCTTCAGGCTGTGTTCACGCAGCCAACCCCAGTCCTCCCCCTGGGATCTGACCTCCGAAGCCCAAGCCTTAGCTCCCAGCCCCCGCCCACCCCGGCGGGTGAGCAGACAAGCCTCTCGGGCTGGTGAGTGCCGGTCGGCACCGATCCTCTGTGCGGGAATCTCTCTGCTTTGCCCTCCGCACCCCTGTTGCTGCACTCTCCTCCACGTCTCCAAACCTCCCCCGCTCCACCACCCGCAGTCTCCACCTGCAAAGGGGCTTCTAGTGTGTGGAAACCTTTCCTCCTTCACAGCTCCCTCCCACTGGTGCAGGTCCTGTCCCTATTCTTTTGTCTCTGTTTATTCTTTTTTCTTTTCCCCTATCCAGGTACGTGGGGAGTTTCTTGCCTTTTGGGAGGTCTGAGGTCTTCTGCCAGTAATCAGTCAGTGTTCTGTAGGAGTTGTTCCACGTGTAGATGTATTCAGATGTATTTGTGGGGAGGAAGGTGATCTCTGCGTCTTACTCTTCCGCCATCTTCTTCTCAACTGTGGATGAGAATTTAAATGGAAAGCTTGTGATTCCTATAGAAATTCCATCAGGACCATACATGGAAATAGGTGTATATAATATGCAATGCTACTCTTTAAGTTTCTGGAAAAAGGCTGCTTTTTCAGCTTTGGTTGATTTTGAGCATGAACCTTAGTGACTTTTCAGGTCACCCTACTGAAATTCTTTTCTCTTATATATTTTTGTCTCTGACTTCATTTTTCCACAACTTACTGATGGCCAATTGGCTATACTCAGCCTGTACATACCCACCCCGATGGGCATACAGCTGCCAGATCCCAGACTCTTTTCTCTTCTTGCCTGCTTTGTGTTCTCTAAAGCAGACCACTATGCTTCTTGCTTAATCTGTTACAAGTTCAATTTCAGGGCACAAATTATTACTTAATTTTTTCACTCATTACCTTATCTCACTAAACCTACTTCTAGAGTTTTATCATTTTATTGCTTTATTTTTCCATATCAGCTTTTCTGATTTTATTTCTCAATCCACACAGCCTGAACCAGGTAATATCAACAAGATGCATCACTCGTGCATATGCTAGCTCCCAAGATGGCCTCACTCATTCTTACGAATGCCTTTCCAATTCCCAACTGTGGGTCAAACATTCTACTTCACTTCACTTCTATTTAAGAAAGGACACAGAAAATGTGCATTTCCCAAAGGTACCAGTGGATAAAGGGTGCAAAAGGATCACTTGACCCTTCGTGGAATCCTAAAATGTTTTTAGATTAAAAAAAAAAGGAAGAATCACCATAAGTCTCAGAGAATATCATATCTATATTTGGATGGATTTCTCTCATTATCTCATTATTACGGTCCTGAGACCCCAAAATATAATCGGAACTCTTTTCATGGACAGTTCAGTTGCTTAATTTAGGGTGTTACTTCCAGTTCTCCCTACCATAAGTGGACCTAGCCTTCCTGGACTATGGCAAACAGAAAAAGTGATTAAAAACAACAAGCGGTCCCTTTCCAAGAATCCTTCATCCAAGATCAAGACTGGCAGTGTCAGACTGTTTCCAGCTTATGATGCTGGGTTTGTTTTTAAGAAGTGATGCTAAACAAAGTAATAGAGCAGATGTTGCTATGTGAACACAAAACTACATAATTTATTACCTGACTAGGAGAAACACTAGCTTGAAATATACACGAATTCTCACACATGATGAGTTGGATTTACATGTAGAGAAAGAACTTTGAAGTCCACCTGCTGAAATTTTTTTTTGTCTTATCCAGTGTAGGTCCACACCTAGAATCCCCCTTGGGGTGGTTTAAGGTTATTTAAGTTATATTAGGTCCTTTCTTCCTTTAGAATTTTTCTTAAGTCATTTTAATATAAAAACTAGAGTTTTCCGTCTCACTGTCTCTTGCTAGTGGCAGCTGGTATTAAGGTTTTTGTTTGGGGAGAGGCATAATTTAATTAGAATTAATTTTATACATGTCCATTCATCTAAAAATACCATGACCATTTTCAGTTGTTTTTCTTTTTTCATTTTTCAGTATTAATCTCAGGGCTTTTGTCTTATTGAATGGAGTATGAAATGTAACAGAGAATGAAGAGTCCCTGTAGGCCTCCCTCTCAACTCTTTCCCCAAAAGGACTGCACCTCTCCTCTAAGTAATTCTGACCAGAGCCTCAGAAAACATTGTTTTAAGATTTTTGGTATACCAGGAGAATCAAATTATTAACCAGACTTTCCCAGCTTTATATTAGAGCTGCCCTGGTCCTCAGGTTATGACCTTGTTTCTCACTTCACTAAAATAAACAATAGTTATGATTTCTACTTCCCAGTCATCCCTGCACTCCCCCCCCACCATTTTTTCTATTTACTTCCCCAATTTCTATTCTATATGTAAAGAAGGTTTGCCTCTCCTTTTATCCAAAGGCAAAATTTTTATTTTGTCTTTGACTATACCAATATCATTTTCTAGCTTATCCCATTTGTTAAAATCACCCACTATCGGCTTCAAATCCAGCTTCCTACTAACTCCACTGCAACAGTCCACATAATGTAATACATATCTAAGTCTGATCCTAGAACGTCTTATTTTTCCACCATATATGTTGCTTTTCAATTCCAAAAAACTTTTAGTCAATACGTAGTACCATATATTCAATTGAATCAAAAGCATCTTTGATTGTAAGGGACACCAATATGTATGTTCCATTAAGAAGTTAAAAAAATGAATTAAATTATGACATGCCATTGATTGTTGAAGGCACATCCCAATTTTAGAGATGTTAAATTATTTAAAATGTGAATTTTAAAATTGATGAAATATGCATATGCACAGCACTGACGTATACCCAAGATACAGAAATGACTAACATGATGTCACAACTCTTGAAAAACTCTTGGACCTTTACTCTGACAGGCACTCAGTGCTTGTTCACCAAATGAAGAAAATATTGGAAGTTGAGAAATGGTATTTTCTCGCACAAACACAGGTAATTTCTGATTGTGTTTGCATTATGTATGTGTTGCCAAGTAATTTTTGGTCACTTGCTTGAAACTATTCAGAACAATTTTGATCTGTGCCTGTTATTTACAATAATCAAAAGCCACATTTGTACAGCACAGTTCTCTTCAGAAAGAATGATCTGATTTTATATGTAAGCATATTGTGACATTCACTTAACCAAAAATAACTAGAAAAGTACAATAAATATGATACAAATAATTTAAAAAAGCATTCCAGTTTCATGCATAAATGTCAGTCAGGACTTTGACTCACTTTTATTACTCAAGGATAACAGAGGGACAAATATACGTTGGAGTTTGCTGAATATAACTTTTGTAGCTGTACAACAGGTGACTTAGATTTTGGTTTAGAAAAGATGGAATTTATTACACATGCTGGAAGAAATTGTCAGCATACATTGTGCCCTATACTGACACTGACTATAGCTTCAGTTGAGGAGAAAATGTTAATGTAGATGTGATAGTTAATCTCACTTCAATTTCATGAATAAAAAGAGAACTAGAAATTCCTATTTCTTCTGCCTTTCTCCCCACCGTCATGGACATATGCACAAAAAATAAACTATGTCTTTACATTGTTCAATAGAGTTGAAATTGGATTGGTCACAGACTGGTTTTGCTTATATTAATCCTTTTTCTGATACTGATAAGTACATGAATCCTTTTTGATTACTGCTATTTGTGACAATCCTAGGCTGAAGTAGAAAATTTACTGAGAAGTAAGGAATGGATACCCATGACTAAAGTCATGAAATCAAAGGAGGAGATTAGCAGTGGCTGAGATATCCTTTATAGAGTCACCTTTATTTTCTTGGGCCCAAAGTGAAACCAAGAAGAGTTTTGAAACTGGTTTAGAGGAAGAAATTATTATGGAATAGAATAAGCTAAACATTATGGGGTTTTGTTATATTTGAGCAAGTCATAACTAAGAAGAGTATGGATCAATTTATTATTTAAATTTAAATATAGAGTATCTCAAACAACATTTCTTCTATACCTACTCCTCATAATGTATATGCATTTCTCACTGGTATCCGTGACAGATAAGTATATTCAAGAGGGGGAATCGGTTTTTCTGTATATACAGAAAGTATATAGTTGAACAAGGTTCTGTTTTAACTCCATTGATAATAATTCATCATATATTAGCAAAAGTGAATGTCTGTCAAAAACTACTGCTATAACTGATTACCTTGAAGACTGGTTATGAATGAAATTCAAGAAGTCAGAAAAACTTATCAAATTATGACTTGAAAAACTGAAGGGCCTTTTAAAATGCATGTGGATTTTTATTCTAACACAGAGTGTTGCATTTACTTTGACTTTTAAAATATGGAATGGCTTTTATGTAATATTATTAAAATACAAATCTATTTTAACTTTTTGGCAATACATAAAATAATGGATGTTGTTTCTGACCTTTTATGGTAAATTCTGTTTACTGCTTTTTCTTGCTACCAGTAAATTTAGGGCAGTATCTATGAGCCTCTTCCTGAGTCTCCATAACTCAGAGAAAACACGCATAATTGGCTGTCAGCTAAAAACCTATTCTCAGGGTGAAATTAAGGAGCATCAGCCAACAATCCTTAAGGAAATGTGATATATACCCACTCTTCTTTCTTTTATCAGTCAGCTGAGCGTTCTTGTAAGGGGATAACAAGTATATATAACTAAGGACTCTTATTTTCACTTAATGTAAATATTTTCACTTTCATGTGAAAGTTATCACCTTCAAGTTTCCTAAAAGGAGATGCATAAACAGAAAAATTGTGTTTTGCAAAAAAGTATCCAACTTGCTTCTGGGTGAGGGTTTTGGAGGGCATGTCTAAGACCCAGTCTGCATACATACCCTTAAAAAAACCTTCTCTATTTCAAATGGTCAGATCCAGAAGGGAAGACATTGTTCTTACAGTGATACTTTTGTTGGCTTTATTGAAATCATCTTTTAAACATTGCTAATTCTGTGTTTATAGTCATATTGTACAGTATTTTTATAAGCAACCTCAATAATTTTAAAAAATAAAGACTTAATAACAAAATGAAATATAGTCCCCTTAACCCAGGACTTTTAAAATGTTGCTATTAAAGTATCTCTATAAGCAAAATAAGTGCCTACTCTGACCATTTAAAGGTATAGTCTAAAGCTTCTGCTGCAAGTAAAGAATGCCTTTGAACATTATATTTTATTGTACAAAATGCAGGTGAATTTTGCATTTTATACCATACCATATTAGTTATCGTTTGGATTAAATTAATATTTCAGTTTTATTTCTCAAGGAGAATGGGACAGTGTACATATTCATAATTTGGGCATCAAGTTCTCCTAGGATGCCACCAAGAAAACATGATAGGACCACAGTCTGAGACTCACTGTCTTAGGCACTCAGTAATGTGGGCATAAAGAAAAAATAACTGGGTAGAGACCTTCAAGATGGCGGAGGAGTAAGACATGGAGATCACCTTCCTCCCCACAAATACATCAGAAATACATCTACATGTGGAACAACTCCTACAGAACACCTACTGAATGATGGCAGAAGACCTCAGACTTTCCAAAAGGCAAGGTACTCCCCAGGTACCTGGGTAGGGCAAAAGAAAAAAGAATAAACAGAGACAAAAGAATAGGGACAGGGACCTGCACTTCTGGGAGGGAACTGTGAAGGAGAAAAGGTTTCCACACACTAGGAAGCCCCTTCCCGGGCAGAGACTGCGGGTGGCAGAAGGGGGGAGCTTTGGAGCCATGAAGGAGAGCACAGCAACAGGGGTGCAGAGGGCAAAGCAGAGAGATTCCCGCACAGAGGATCGATGCCGACCAGCACTCACCAGCCCGAGGGGCTTGTCTGCTCACCTGCTGGGGCAGGCGGGGGCTGGGAGCTGAGGCTCGGGCTTTGGTCGGATCCCAGGGAGAGGACTGGGGTTGGCTGCGTGAACACAGCCTGAAGGGGGTTAGTGCGCCACGGCTAGCCAGGAGGGAGTCTGGGAAAAGTCTGAAGCTGCCGAAGAGGCAAGAACTTTTCTTCCCTCTTTATTTCCTGGTGCGCGAGGAGAGGGGATTCAGAGCGCTGCTTAAAGGAGCTCCAGAGACAGGCGTGAGCCGCGGCTATCAGCGTGGACCCCAGAGACGGACATGAATCACTAAGGCTGCTGCTGCAGCCACCAAGAAGCCTGTGTGCAAGCACAGGTCATTATGCACACCTCCCCTCCTGGGAGCCTGTGCAGCCCGCCACTGCCAGTGTCCCGTGATCCAGGGACAACTTCCTCAGAAGAACACACGGCACACCTCAGGCTGTTGCAACCTCACACCAGCCGCTGCTGCCGCAGGCTTGCCCCGCATTCCATACCCCTCCCTCCTCCCGGCCTGAGTGAGCCAGAGCCCCCGGAGCAGCTGCTCCTTTAACCCCATCCCGTCTGGGCAGGAACAGTCACCCTCAGGCGACCTAAACGCAGAGGTGGGGCCAAATCAAAAGCTGAACCCCAGGAGCTGTGCCAATACAGAAGAGAAAGGGAAATCTCTCCCAGCAGCCTCAGGAGCAGTGGAATAAACCTCTAAAATCAACTTGATGTACCCTGCACGTCTGGAATGAATCATCAAAAAATTGAGGCAGTGGAATTAGGGAACAACTGTAGACTTGGGATATATATATATATTTTTTTTCCTTTTTCTCTTTTTGTGAGTGTGTATGTGTATGCATCTTTGTGTACTTTTGTCTGTATGGCTTTGCTTTTACCATTTGTCCTAGGCTTCTCTCAGTCCATTTTTTTTTTTAGTATACTTTTTAGTGCTTGTTATCATTGGTGGATTTGTTTTTTGCTTTAGTTGCGCTCTTCTTTCTTTCTTTTTTCTGTCCTTTTTTATTACTTTAAAATTATTTTATTTTAATAAATTTATTTTATTTTTTCTTTCTTTGTTTCTGTCTGTTTTTCTCCCTTTTCTTCTGAACTGTGTGGCTGACATGTTCTTGGTGATCCTGCCTGGTGTCAGGTCTGTGCCTCTGAGGTGGGAGAACTGAGTTCAGGACACTGGTCCACCAGAGACTTCCCAACTCCACGTAACATCAAATGGCAAAAGCTCTCCCAGAGATCTCCATCTCAAAGCGAAGACCTACCTGCACTCAACGACCAGCAAGCTAAAATGCTGGACATGCTATGCCAAAAAACTAGAAGACAGGAAAACAACCCCACCCATTAGCAGAGAGGCTGCCTAAAATCATAATAAGGTCACAGACAACCTAAAACACACCGCCAGACTTGGTCCTGCCCACCAGAAAAACAAGATGCAGCCTCATACATGAGAACACAGGCACCAGTCCCCTCCACCAGAAAGCATACACAACCCACTGAACCAACCTTAGCCACTAGGGACAGACAACAAAAAAAACGAGAATGGGCTTCCCTGGTGGCACAGTGGTTGAGAGTCTGCCTGCCGATGCAGGGGACGCAGGTTTGTACCCCGGTCCGGGAAGATCCCACATGCCTCGGAGTGGCTGGGCCCATGAGCCATGGCCGCTGAGCCTGTGTGTCTGGAGCCTGTGCTCCACAATGGGAGAGGACACTACAGTAAGAGGCCCACGTAACGCAAAAAAAAAAAAAAAAAACAAAAAAAAACCGAGAACTACAAACCTGCAGCCTGTGGAAAGGAGACCCCAAACACAGTAACTTAAGCAAAATGTGAAGACAGAGAAACACACAGCAGATGAAGGAGCAAGGTTAAAAACCCACCAGACCAAACAAATGAAGAGGAAATAGTCTACCGGAAAAAGAATTCAGAATAATGATAGTAAACATGATCCCAAACCTTGGAAATAGAATGGAGAAAATACAAGAAACGTTTAACAAGGACTCAGAATAACTAAAGAGCAAATAAAAAATCATGAACAACACAATAAATGAAATGAAAAAATTCTCTAGAAGGGATTAATAGCAGAAGAACAGATAAGTGACTTGGAAGATAAAATAGTGGAAATAACTACCGCAGAGCAGAAGAAAGAAAAAAGAATTGAGGACAGTCTCAGAGACCTCTGGGACAACATTAAACGAACCAACATTCAAATTATAGGGGTCCCAGAAGAAGAAGAGAAAAAGAAAGCAACTGAGAAAATATTTGAAGAGATTGTAGTTGAAAACTTCCATAATCTGGGAAATGAAATACTCAATTAAGTCCAGGAAACACAGAGAGTCCCATAGAGGATAAATCCAAGGAGAAACATGTCAAGACACATATTAATCAAACTATCTAAAATTAAATACAAAGAAAAAATATTAGAAGCAGCAAGGGAAAAACAACAAATGACATACAAGGGGATCCCCATAAGGTTAACAGCTGATCTTTCAGCAGAAACTCTGCAAGCCAGAAGGGAAAAACTTACAACCAAGATTATTCTGCCCAGCAAGGATCTCATTCATATTTGACAGAAAAATTAAAACCTTTACAGACAAGCAAAAGCTAAGAGAATTTAGCACCACCAAACCAGCTTTACAACAAATGTTAAAGGAACTTTTCTAGGCAGGAAACACAAGAAAAGGAAAAGACCCACAATAACAAACCCAAAACAATTAAGAAAATGGTAACAGGAACATACATATCCATAATTACCTTAAATGTAAATGGATTAAATGCTCCAATCCAAAAGACATAGACTGGCTGAATGGATACAAAAATAACACCTGTATATATGCTGTCTACAAGTGACCCACTTCAGACCTAGGGACACATACAAACTGAAAGTGAGGGGATGGAAAAAGATATTCCATGCACATGGAAATCAAAAAAAGCTGGAGTAGCAATTCTCATATCAGACAAAATAGACTTTAAAGATTATTACAAGAGACAAAGAAGGACACTACATAACGATCAGGGATCAATCCAAGAAGAAGATATAACAATTGTAAATATTTATACAACAAACATAGGAGCACCTCAATTCGTAAGGCAAATGCTACCAGCCATAAAAGGGGACATCAACAGTAACACAATCATAATAGGGGACTTTAACACCCCACTTTCAACAACAGACAGATCATCGAAAAAGAAAATAAACAAGGAAAAAGCTTTAAATTACACATGAAAAATGATGGACTTAATTGATGTTTATAGGACATTCCATCCAAAAACAACAGAATACATTTTCTTCTCAAGTGTTCATGGAACATTCTCCAGGATAGATCATATCTTGGGTCACAAATCAAGCCTCGATTAATTTAAGAAAATGAAATTGTATCAAGTATCTTCTCTGACAACAATGCCTGAGACTAGATAACAATTACAGGAAAAAAATCTGTAAAAAATACACACGCATGGAGGCTAAACAATACACTACTAAGTAACCAAGAGATCACTGAAAAAATCAAAGAGGAATTCAAAAATTACCTACAAACAAATGACAATGAAAAGACAGCAGCCCAAAACCTATGGGATGCAGCAAAAGCAGTTGTAAAAGGGAAGTTTATAGCACTACAATCTCACATTAAGACACAAATTCTGAGAAAAACAGCCTAACTTTGTACCTTAAAGCAATTAGAGAGAGAAGAAGAAAAAGAACAACAAAAATCCCCAAAGTTAGCAGAAGGAAAGAAATCATAAAGATCAGATCAGAAATAAATAAAAAAGAATTGAAGGAAACAATAGAAAGATCAATAAAACTAAGACCTGGTTCTTTGAGAAGATAAAAAAAATTGTTAAGCCATTATCCAGACTCATCAAGAAAAAAAGGGAGAAGACTCAAATCAACAGCATTAGAAATGAAAAAGGAGAAAGTAACAACTGACACTGCAGAAATACAAGGAATCATGAGAGATTACTACAAGCAACTCTATGCCAATAAAAAGGACAACCTGGAAGAAATGGACAATTTCTTAGAAAAGCACAACCTTCAGAGACTGAACCAGGAAGAAATAGAAAATATAAACAAACCAATCACAAGCACTGAAATGGAGACTGTGATTTAAAATCTTCCAACAAACAAAAGCCCAGGAACAGATGGCTTCACAGGGAAATTCTATCAAACATTTACAGAAGAGCTAACAACTATCCTTCTCAAACTCTTCCAAAATATAGCAGAGGGAGGAACACTCCCAAACTCATTCTATGAGGCCACCATCACCCTGATACCAAAATCAGACAAAGATGTCACAAAGAAAGAAAACTACAGGCCAATATCACTGATGAACATAGATGCAAAAATCCTCAACAAAATACTAGCAAACAGAATCCAACAGCACAATAAAAGTATCATACACCATGATCAAGTGGAGTTTATCCCAGGAATGCATGGATTCTTCAGTATATGCAAAGCAATCAATGTAATAAATCATACTAACAAACTGAAGGAAAAGAACCTTATGATCATCTCAGTATATGCAGAAAACCTTTTGACAAAATTCAACACCCATTTATCATAAAAACCCTCCAGAAAGTAGACATAGAGGGAATTTACCTCAACATATTAAAGGCCATATATGACAAACCCACAGCCAACATCGTTCTCAATGGTGAAAAACTGAAACCATTTCCTCTAAGATCAGGAACAAGACAAGGTTGTCCACTCTCACCACTTTTGTTCAACATAGTTTTGGATGTTTTAGCTACAGCAATCAGAGAAGAAAAAGAAAGAAAAGGAATCCAAATTGGAAAAGAAGAAATAAACCTGTCACTGCAGAGGACATGATACTATACGTAGAGAATCCAAAAGATGCTACCAGAAAACTACTAGAGCTAATCAATGAATTTGGTAAAGTAGCAGGTAACAAAATTAAAACAGAAATCTCTTGAATTCCTATACTAATGATGAAAAATCTGAAGGAGAAATTAAGGAAACAGTCCCATTTAGCACTGCAACAAAAATAATACAATACCTAGGAATAAACCTACCTAAGTAGACAAAAGACCTGTATGCAGAAAACTATAACACTGATGAAAGAAATTAAACATGATACAAACAGATCAAGAGATACACCATGTTCTTGGATTGGAAGAATCAATGTTGTGAAAATGACTGTACGGCCCAAAGCAATCTACAGATTCAATGCAATCCCTATCGAACTACCAATGGCATTTTTCAAAGAACTAGAACAAAAAAATTCACAATTTGTATGGAAACACAAAAGAGCCCAAGTAGCCAAAGCGATCTTGAGAAAGATAAATGGAGCTGGAGGAATCAGGCTCCCTGACTTCAGAGTATACTACAAAGGTACAGTAATAAAGACAGTATGTTACTGGTACAAATATAGAAATATAAATCAATGGAACAGGATAGAAAGCCCAGAGATTAACCTATGCACATATGGTCACCTTATCTTTGATAAAGGAGGCAAGAGTATACAATGAAGAAAAGACAGCATCTTCGATAATGGTGCTGGGAAAACGGAACAGCTGCATGTAAAAGAATGAAATTAGAACACTCCCTAACACCACACACAAAAAGAAACTCCAAATGGTTTAAAGACCTAAATGTAAGGCCAGATACTGTAAAACTCTTAGAGGAAAACATAGGCAGAACACTCTGTGACATAAATCACAGAAAGATCCTTTTTGACCCACCTCCTAGAGAAATGGAAATAAAAACAAAAATAAACAAATGGGCCCTAATGAAACTTACAAGGTTTTGCACAGAAAGGAAACCATTAACAAGACGAAAAGACAACCCTCAGAATGGGAGACAATATTTGCAAATGAAGCAACTGACAAAAGATTAATCTCCAAAATTTATAAGAAGAAATACAGATGGCCAACAAACACATGAAAGGATGCTCAACATCACTAATCGTTAGAGAAATGCAAATCAGAGCTACAATGAGGTATCTCCTCACACTCATCAGAATGGCCAGCATCAAAAAATCTACAAACAATAAATGCTGGAGAGGGTGTGGAGAAAAGGGAACACTCTTGCACTGTTGGTGGGAATGTAAATTGATACAGCACTATGGAGAACAGTATGGAGGTTCCTTAAAAAACTGCAAATAGAACGACCATATGACCCAGCAATCCCACTACTGGGCATATACCCTGAGAAAGCCATCATTCAAAAAGAATCATATGTCACAATGTTCATTGTAGCTCTATTTACAATAGCCAGGAAATGGAAGCAACATAAGTGCCCATCCACAGATGAATGGATAAAGAAGATGTGGCACATATATACAATGGAATATTACTCAGCCATAAAAAGAAAAAAACTGAGTCATTTGTAGTGAGGTGGATGGAACTAGTGTCTGTCATACAGAGTGAAGTAAGTCAGAAAGAGAAAAACAAATACCGTATGCTAACACATATATATTGAATCTAAAAATAAAACAAACAAAAGTGTTCTGAAGAACCTAGGGGTGGGACAGGAATAAAGAGAGACATAGAGAATGGACTTGAGCACATGAGGAGGGGAAAGGTTAAGCTGGAACGAAGTGAGAAAGTGGCATGTACATATATACACTACCAACTGTAAAATAGATATCTAGTGGGAAGCAACCACATAGCACATGGTGATCAGCTTGGTGCTTTGTGTCCACTTAGAGGGTGGGATACGGAGGGTCGGAGGGAGACGCAAGAGGGAGGAGATATGGGGATATATATATATGTATAGCCAATTCACTTTGTTATACAGCAGAAACTAACACACTATTGTAAAGCAATTATACTCCAATAACGATGTTTCAACAAAGAAGTAAAAATAACTGTTAAAAATTACTAGAGCCAAACTATACTTAAAGCCTAATGATTTTCTTAACTATTTGCAAGTTATACTTTGATAGGTAGAGATGAATTGAATCATTCATAGTATATTTTTAATAATACCATAGCATTCAAAAAATAGGAGGAAACATCAGGAGTCACACTGCATTCCTGCCTCCATTACATGGATGAATACAGAAAGGTGATCTGAAACAGTATTTGCAATCTTTATAACAATTTGTTTGGCATATCACCAAATTTACTTTTGCCTCTTACTGGAAAAGCAATTCAAATAGATTTCCCCTAACCATGAGTCATAAGTATCATTATTGTACATGAGACATGCACAGTGTGGAACACTACATAGTTCATGGCCTTATTATACCATTGGCAGAAAGTACTGATATGAGAATATCACTCACTTTCTGCCCGAAGAGATTTGATTCATCAGGCAGCCACTTTATCCCCTGTTGGTGTGTAAGGGAAGTACACCAATTCTTCTGTGTCACTATGCTGTCCATAATTTTCTGAAGGGTAGAAGTGAGCAAGTATAGAAAATATTGAAACAAACTAACATCAATTCAAAATTAATGTATTGAACTTCTATTTGTGGCAGTATGGAAGACTAGACATTTTGAATAGTTTTTCTAGTGTAAAACACCTAAATGTTAGATAAACTAAAACAAACTTTAAATGCATTGCAGAAATGTATTCTCAATAACTTTTCCCTATTCTCTATCATTTCCACCTTGTAATCAAATTACACATATATTTGTCTTGATACTATACCACGAGTCACTGGGACTCTGTATTTTTCTATATCCTTACTCTCTGTCCTTCAGACTGATGATTTTATATTGGTACATCTTCAAGTTCACTAAAAATCTATTTTGCTGTCTTTTTTGCTATTAAGCCCAGTAAATGGAATTTTCAACTCAGGTCTAGATATTTGTTTTCTTTCATTTTAATTTACATTTCTCCATTTGAATTCCTCATTGCTCACTCACTATTACCAACTTTTTCCCTGCATTCTTGGAGACATTATAGTAGGTGATTCAAATTCAGTGTCTCCTAATTTAAACATCTTGGGAAACTCTTGATCTTTTCTATAAACTGCGTTTATACAGTGATGTACTGTAAGGTGTCTGGATTAAGTCTTCTTGCTCTGAGGAGTGTGGAGATGTTTTCGCTGGTCATGAAATTACTAGGAAATCTTTTTGCTCCTCTCAGATAGATTTAATTCTTTGTTGGAGCAAGTGTACAATGATTTCAGCCTCAGTCCTAGGGAATGGCCTTTACTCTAGGGTGTGCTCCATACTATAAGGCATGCCTGTATTAGGGGTTTAATCTGAATGTACTGGGTTTTCAGTGAGAACTGTACTTCTACTGGACCAGAACTCCAATATGTATTCCCAAGGGATGCATAACCTCTGATATTATCGGTAAGTTCTCTGCCCAGAAATAAGTGATATCTGTAGGTCTCCTGGAGTCTTTGCCAGCACTTGAGAAACACAGCCTTCAGTGAGGTAATTGTGGTAAATTCCCATGCAAGTTCTATACACCATCATGCACGGCTTTATTTTTCCCTGGAATCATATCATTTTAGTAGGCAGGAACTGTAATGTCTGCCTCCTTAGCTCAGTCAAGGTATTCTTTAACTCATCTCAGAAAAGCATCCCATGCAGGAGGTTAATATGATTTACATGAGGCTTTCCTCTTGTGTTTTTAACTTTGCAAGCATCATAGTCCTGTGCTGCCTGTCATTCATTGCCTACAAACAGGTGCCTCAAATATGTTGCCTAGCATTATAATTGTTTGTTTGCTTGTTTCCTGGAAAAGGAAATCTAGTACAAGTGACTGTGTCTTGACTGAAAGCAGAAGACTTATGGATATTTTTCTATCTAAAATTATACATTGGTTGTATAGAATAACATTTTGTATGCCTTTGTTCCATAAAACTATCTTGGCATCATCAGAATTCTCCAACAAATAACCTCCATCCATAACAGCTTATGTTTTTTGACTAAACTGGCTAAACATTATTACTACTGTTTTTTAATTTTTTTCTAAAAATTTGAAATTTGTTTTTTAGCTGCTTATTAAAAAAAATAGACCCTAAAGGATAGAATCACAGTTTAAGTGCTTACATTTGGAGGACTAATGTTCTCTTAATTTGGTTCATTACCAAAAAAATAAAAGTTCTTCTATAGGAAAAAAATAAAACTGTTTTTTACTGCTTTGTTTTAGTCATAGTGCATCAAGAAGCCTTTACTGCTGCAGGCAGTGAAAAATGTTAATAGTTGGAAAAGGTCATTTAGTTTTCTTCATTAAAATCCTGAAATCAAATTGGATCTAAATGGTTCTTCACTTGAAAATAATCAATCCAAGGTGATCTTAACAAGATCTTTTTTTTTTTTAACAAGATCATTTTAAAAGACCTCTAGATCACTTATTTTGAAAAATTGCATTGATTTTTTTGTGACTAATTATACCATTTTAAATAAAATAAATCCATGTAAGACACAAATATAGACACTCTGCTAACATTCAAACACATTTATAGGGGGTTTAATGATTACTTTTCATGATAAAACAAAACCATTCAGAATCTGGTTATACCACTTTATTAATATTAATTCTGAAGAGTAATATTAATTCTGAATTGGCAGTTGTTATAAGTAGGTATTTTATGTCTTCAAAACTAAACTTTTGAAACTGAACTTCGAAATCAAGTTCAGGTAAGATGCTGGTTATTGGAAGCATATGTCATCTATTTAAACTGATTTTATGCTAGTTTATGAAAACAAATTGTATAATACAAATTCAGGTGTATCTTTCAGGGTTCAATCAGAGAAACAGCCAGTCGCAGATATATATTTTAAAAGTTACTACAAAGAATTTACTTATGAAATTGTGGGTGCTGGCTAGGTAAACCTGGGATCCATAGGGGCAGACCGTCAGGAAGGGCAGGCTAGCTCTTTCAGATGTGGGCTAAACCTGCATTCCACAGGCATAATTTATTCTTTTTTGGGAAGCCCAAGCTCTGCTTTTATTTTTTTTCTTCTTTCATCTTTATTCGAGTATAATTGCTTGACAACGTTGCGTTAGTTTCTGCTGTACAACAAAGTGAATCAGCTATATGTATACGTATATCTCCATATCCCCTACCTCTGAAGTCTCCCTCTGAAGTCTCCCTCCCACGCTCCCTATCCCACTCCTCTAGGTCATCACAAAGCATTGAGCTCAGCTGTGCTTTTTAAGCCTTTTCAGCTGATGGAATGACCACCAAGATTATCTAGGCTAATCTTCCTTATTTAAATCAGCTGATTATGGACTTTAGTTTCATCTATAAAATAATTTTACAGCAATAGCTAGAAAAAAAATGTTATATTGAATAAATGTATGCTATGGTCTGAATTTATTCCCCTAAAATTTGTATGCTGAAGGAGTGCTAACCCTCAGGTGATGTATTAAGACATGGGCCCTTTTAGGAGATGATTAGGAGATGATTACGTCAAGAAGGCGGAGCCCTCAGGTATGGAATTAGTGCCCATATAAAAGAAACCCGAGAAAGCATCCTGGCCCACTTCCACCATGTGAGCAAAAAATAAGGAATCTGCGTCCCAGAAGAGGATCCTTACCTGAGCATGCTGGTATGCTGATCTCCACCTTCAGAACTGTGAGAAATAAATTTCTATTGTTTATAAGCTACCCACCCTGTGGTATTTTGTTATAGCAGCCCAAGCAGACTAAGATCATGCCTGAGAGTTTCATCCTGCCCTTTATGACAGCCTGCTCTGTGAATTTCAGACTTGCCTTGGCAGCCGTGCAATTTTGTATGCCATTTATTTACAATGAATCTTTTAATATATATATCACTGGTTCTGTTTCTCTGGTTGAACTGTGACTAATCAGATTTTTGTACCTGGAAATGAGTGCTGCTATAACAAACACCTGAAAATGTTGAAGTGGTTTTGGAATTAAGCAGTTGCCAGAGGCAGAAGGATTTTTTGAGGAGCATAATAGAAAAAGCCAGATTTCCTTCAACAAACTGTGAAAGAAATTTGGATGATAAAGATCCTGCTGGTAAGGGCTCAGAAGGTGTCTTGAAGTTATGTAGAAATCAAAATTTGTAAGCAATAAACTTGGTTATTTAGCTAAGGAGACTTCCAAGTAAAGTACTGAAAGTGTGGCCTGGGGTAGTCTTGCAGCTTAAAGTAAAATGCAACAGGAAACAGGAAAATGGAGGGAAGAAATGTTAAGCAAAAAGGACCTAGAACTTGATAATTAGGGAAACTCTTAGCCTATCCAGGTTGCAAAAGTTAATATAATGAGGAGTGGCAGAAAAGTGTGCTCTTAAGAGAAAGTCAAATGTGTAGCTGGGCAACCTTTTATTAGTGTATTGGAAGGATCAAATAGAGTATCCAATCACACAGGAGCTTTTTGAAGAGATTATGAGTGTCACTCTTGGATCCCCTCAATCATTTAAGCAGAACCCAGGAATAAGGATGGATTATCCACAAAAGGTCTGTGGAGGAGCCTCTTGTCAAATGAAGTGAGTCCCATGACATACACAGACAATGTTTTTGAGAATGTAATACCAGAAGAAAGAGTAATCTTGGACTGAAAGAGGTAGAGAGATGGCAGTGTGGTAATAGAAACAGAGGGAAAGAACATGATGTGATAGAAGCAGAGGTCAAAGTGATGCGGGATCACAAGACAAAGACAGTGGGTAGTCGCCAGAATCTGAAAAAGACAAGGAAAACAAATTATCCTCTAGAGCTTCCTGAAGGATCCAATTGACACCTCGATTTTAGACCTTTAGTCATTTTGGGTTCATGTCCTCCAGAACTCAAAAACAATAAATGTGTTGTTGTAAGTCACTAAGTTTGTTGTAATTTATTATAGCAGCAATAGGATACTAACATCAGGAGTTTTTCATTAATCATTTTCTTTTAGGTTTTTCCCCCTGTAGCTATTGAGAGGATCACATAATTTGTTTTATTCTATTGATGTGATGTATTACATTAATTTTTCAGATGTTAAACCAACCTCTCATTCCTAGAATAAATACTCCTTGTATAATTATTTTTTATATATTGCTGGATTCACTTTGCCAGTATTTTGTTAAGGATTTGTGTCCGTATGCATAAGAGATAATGGTTTGTAGTTTTCCTTTCTTGTGATGCCTTTTTCTGGCTTTGGTATCAAGGTAACACCTAGAGATCGAGTTGGTAATTGCTGCCTCCTCTTCTATTTGGAAGAGTTTGTCAATAATTGGTATAAATTATTCTTTAAATGTTTGGTAGGTTATAGCAGTGAAGTCTTCTGCCTTTGGGTTTTCCTTGTGGGTAGTTTTATTATTAGTAGAAGTAGTAATAGTAGTAGTAGTAATAATAATTCAGACTCTTGTTATAAGCCTATTTAGTTTATGACTTTGGGAACAAGTTTTGGTAGTTGGTGTCTTTATTAAAAACATGATCCATTCCATCTAAATTTTCTAATTTCTTGGTATATGACTGTTTATATTATTTCCTCCTAATCCTTTATTTCTGTATGGTTAGTAGTGTTCCTTCTTTCCTATCTGATTATAGTCATCTGAATCTTCTTTTTTTCCCTTGACTAATCTAACTAACACTTGTTCAATTTTGCTATCTTTTAAAAATAATAAGATTTTGGTCTCTTTGACTTTTCTCCATTGTTCTATTCTCTCCTTAATCTTTTGCCCATCTTTATTATTTCCTTCCTTATGTTTGCTTTAGGTTTATGTTTCTCATTTTCCCAGTGTCTTTGAGTGGAAGGTTAGGTTATCGATTAAAATTTTTTTCAACTCAATAACAAAAATAGAATTTGATTAAAAAATGAGTAGAGGATCTGAAGACATATTTTTCCAAAGAAGATTTACAAATGGCCAACAGGTACATGAAATGATGCTCAAACTTGTAAATATTAGAAGGCAGAAAATCAACACTAACTTAAAGATATCTGTACCCTCATGTTCATTGCAGTGTGATTTATAATACCCAAGACATGGAAACAACTTAAGTGTCTATTGATGGATAAATGGATGAAGAAAATGTGAGAGATATATGGTGAAATATTATTCTGTGGTTAGAAAAAAAAAAGAAGGCAATTCCACCATTTGCAACAAACTAAATGGACCTTGAGGGCATTATGCTAGAATAAAAATAATTTTTTGTCTTAATACATCCATTTATAAGTATGAATTTTCCTGTGAAAACTTCTTGCATTACATCTGACTGAATTTTAGTATGCTCTGCCTCATTTCCATTCATTTCAAGGTATTTTCTGATTTCCTTTTTGATTTCTTATTCGACTCATTAGTAATATTAATAACATCCATAAGAAGGTTGTTTAATATTCAGATATTTGTGAGTTTCCCAAATCTTTTTATCGTGCTATTTCCATTTTCTAAAGTATAGTTGATTTACAATATTATATATAGTTTCAGGTGTACAATATAGTGATTCAATATTTTTATATAATAGATTATATTCCATTTAAAGGTATTATAAAATAATGGCTCAATTTCCCTGTGCTTATATTATAATCTTGTAGCTTATTAATTTTATAATGATAGTTTGTACCTCTTAATCCCCTATCCCTCTATTTCCCTTTCCCCCTTTCTTCTCCCCACCAGTAGCCACTAGTTTGTTTTCTGTATTTGTGAGTCTGTTTCTCTTGTGTTATATTCATTAATTTGTTTTATTTTTTACATTCCACATAGAAGTGATAAAATACACTATTTGTCTTTCTTTGTCTGACTTATTTCATGAAGCATAATATCCTCCAGGTCCATCCATGTTTGCTAATGGCAGAATTTCATTCTTTTTTTATGGCTGAGTAATATTTCACCCTGTGTGTGTGTGTGTGTGTGTGTGTGTGTATGGTGTATGTGTATATATATATATATATATATATATATATATATATACACACCATACAAACACACCACATATTCTTTATACATTCATCTATTGATGAACAGATTGCTTCCATATATTGCCTATTGTAAATAATGCTGCTATGAACATTGGCATGAATATATCTTTTCAAACTAGTGTTTTGTTTGCTTCAAATATATACACAAGACTGAAATTGCTGGATCATACAGTAGTTCTATTTTTATTTTTTTGAGGAATCTCCATACTGTTTTTCATAGTGGTTGTACCAATTGACATTTCTACCAATAGTGTACCAGGGTTCCCTTTTCTCCACATCCTCACCAATATTTGTTATATGTGGCTTTTTGATGATAGCCATTCTGACAGGTGTGAGGTCATGTCTCATCGTGGTTTTGATTTGTATTTCTGACTAGAAATGTTGAGCATCTTTTCATGTACCTGTTGGCCATCTGTTTGTCTTCTTTGGAAAAATGTCTAATCAGGTCTTCTACCCATTTCTTAATCAGGTTTTTTTGGTTTTTGATGTTGAATTGTATGAGCTGTTTATATATTTTCGATTTTAACCCCTTATAGGTCATATCATTTGTAAATATTTTCTCCCATTCATTAGGTTGTCTTTTTATTTTGTTGATGACTTTTCTGCTGTGTAGAAGCTTTTACATTTAAGTAGGCTCCATTTGTTTATTTTTGCTTTTGTTTCTTTTGCCTTAGAAGACAGATTCCCCAAATTATTGCTACTATTTACGTCAAAGTATGCTCTAAGTTTTCTTCTAGGAGTTTTAAGGTTTCCAGTCTTATATTTAGATCTTTAATCCATTTGAGTTTATTTTTGTATATGGTGTGAGAAAATGTTCTAATATTATTTTTTACATGTAGCTGTCCAGTTTTTTCAGCATTTTGTTGTGTTCCTCTATCTCTCCTTGACTACTTAATTTGTATTGTGAATATTTTCCCATGAAGCATTTTACCTTAATTATTTTTTTCACTTTATTTTTTAATCATTTTTTTAGTGGCTGACCTAGGGCTTACCATATGTGTTTCACTTCATATATATCTTTGGCATCCGATTTATACTAGCTTAATTTCAGTGGATGAAGAAATGTAACTCCAATATATCTTTATTACTTTATGCTCCTTTTATGATATTTTGTTATGTATATTACATCTATTAACATTACAAATGCAACAATATAGTCTTACAATTATTACTCTACCATTTGTAGTTATTTCTTTATTTTGCTCCCACCAATGTCTTTTGTGTTTTTATTGGCAAATATTTTATAAATAAATTAAGTTCTGTATGTTATAGACCCAATGATACACTATATACATATTATTTTATGCAATAGGTTTTTAAATTAGGTAGGGAGATTTTACATTTATGCTGTATTTTATAAGTATATCATTTCTTTTACTGGTGCTCTTCATATTTTTGTGTGATTCAAATTAATATCTTGAGTCACTTGCTTTAGCCTGAAGAACTTCTTTTAATATTGCTTATATTAATAAGTTGGGTATACTAGCAGAAAATGCTCTCAGTTTTTGCCTGGAAATGTATTAATTTTGCCCTCATTTTTGAAAGACAGGTTTGCTAGCTGACAGTTTTTTCTTTGATATTTTTGAGTAGGTTATACTACATCCTCTGGCCTACAATGTTTCTAAGATGTGAGCTGTTATCTTTATTAACAGATTCCTTTGTAAGTGATGAGCCCCTCGTCTCCAGCTGCTTTCAAGAGTTTCTCCTTGTCTTTGACTTTCAGTACATTTGTTATGAGGTGTCTGTGGATCTCTGCATTTATCCTACTTTGCATTCATTACGCTTTTTGGATGTACAGATTGTTCAATATATTTTGAAAAGTTTTCAGCCTTATTCCTTCAGATAATTTTTCTGCTCCCTTCTTTGTCTACTGACCTCTGGTACTCTTCTTGTATATATTTAGTGCATTCAGTACTGCCTCACATTTCTCTGAACCTCCATTTACTTCTCTTCATTATTTTTTCTCTCTGTTCTTCAGATTGCATAATATCTATGGATCTGTCTTCAAATTCATTAAATTATTCTTCCACAAGGTATTTGGTATTGCTTCTGACCCCATGAAGGCTCCTCCCAAATGTCTTCCAGTGGCTCTCTCTTGCAAATTAGCCAGCCTACAATTTGTCCTGTATCTTCAGTAGGTCTAGGAATTTCCTTGCAATTGCCTTTCAGCTCAACCTTCAGTGTTTGCTGAGTATCCTTAGTCTTGAAATTCTCTAGGTCCTGTTGTACTGTAAATTAAATTGGTTCCTTTGGGAAGAGATTAGAAGCTATCTGTTTTATGTCCTGTTTCTCACTCCAGGTGAAATCTCGGAGCCAAGCCCAGGGATCTGGAAGTGGGAACAATGGCGCACTGTTCTCTGTGACATCCCCTCTTTAATTTTTAATCATTCAGTGGGTGGAGGGGTGTGGACAATAGCCTAAGGTCTTCTTGGCTTGTTTTGTTTGCCATGGAACCAGCCTTACAACCCAAGGCATGGTTATTTAGGGATCCAGTGTTCTCATGGTTCTGTGAGTAAGGTAGAATTTCTATTCCGTAAGTGGAGGCTGGACAGAAGGAGAGAGCCCCATCTTTCAACCATACAAACCCTGAACTTGTGTACACAAATAGGTAACAGGACAGGCTGAAACATGTTGATGTCTTAATCTTCCCAAGAATAAAGCCCCTGGTTGGGAGCTGGCAGGAGAGGGAGCCCTGGTTTCTTGGGTACACTAGTCTGGAGTTTTCATTTCATCTTGCTAAGCTGAGAGGTGGCATGAAGGAGCAGTCTTGGTTTAATATTACATATTCGCTTTTTTTTTCTGAATTTTCACAAACTTTCTTGAATAGATGTTTCTTCATTTTCTGTATTCCTTTAAAACAATTTCTAGAGATATTGAGTTATTATCTTTTGTTAAAATGTTTCACCAAATCACTGGGGAGCTGGTCTACAGAGCTCCACATGCGGTTCTGTTATAAATTGCTCTAGGTATAAATTTTTGAACCTCGTTTCTGAAATCATAGCATTCTAAAAACACAAGCGTGCTTACATGAGAATCTGAGTCAACTGTTCATGGAAAGGTTTGAAATTACACATTCTTATTGGGAAAAACATTTGCATATTTTTTTGACCCAAGGCTCATTTTCTAGTCTGGAGACACATTTTTCCATTTTTTTTTTTTTTGTTGGCTATGGTTTCATTTCCTTATCGACATTTACATTTCTGTTAAGCACTTTAGTAAGACAAATATTGTATTAAAAGAAAATGAGAAAATATGAGAGTGGCTCTAATCAAATTTAGTAAGGTTTTTCTTTTTCCAAACATATAAACTGCTTGAGCTTTGAATCATTTTTCTGAATGAAGTGGGAAATAAGTCATTCTATTTGTCCTCTGTTATTCTTCAAGAAATAATTCCATAATGAAAAAGAAACTTAATGTATCAGATTCATTAAGTCAGCCATTAGTCAAGTCTATTTTTTAAACAGAGGTGAAAGAGGTCTGTATTACAGATAGGCTAAAAATGCCAGAATTCACATAATCTACTACATTTTTCTTCCTCAGAGCTCCAGCTCCAATGCCCCCACTCATAGAATCATAATTTTGAGAAAAAAAGTTACGACGATAGCCAGTTTTCAGTTTGAATACTAAATACAACTCAAAAAGTATCTCACATTCCATGACTTCCAAATGCTAAATGTTTTCAAATAACAAGCACAAAGCACCATAAGAGTCCAGGGTAATTGTTTTGTTTTGTTCTTGTTGTTTTATTGCTTTTTAAAAAATTACGATGTATGCAATTCCTATTACAATTTTCCAAAACAGCAAACATTTATACATCCTCAAAACTTTGAGTCCTTAGTTGAAAACAAGTTTACAAAAAGTCTGTTTGAGAAGAGTCATAGAACTTATACACCAAGATAGAGAAATTTCAAAAGCTCTGCTTTTTCTTAAGAGTAACTTACAAGCATTGGAACTTTCCTTTCTTTTATTTGCTATTGTTCTTAAAACTGTCAGTCAATACTTTTAAATGCTCAACACATCATGCAAGATTGGATAAAAGGGCAAAGAGTTACAAAAGAGGGAGCAGTGAGAAGCATTTTTTACTTCATCTAGTTGTGGATATTGCCATATCATTATTATGTTTTCATTATTTTAACATCTTTTTGGGAATATAATTGCTTTACAGTGGTGTGTTAGTTTCTGCTTTATAACAAAGTGAATCAGCTATACATATACATATATCCCCATATCTCCTCCCTCTTGTGTGTCCTTCCCACCCTCCCTATCCCACCCCTCTAGGTGGTCACAAAGCACTGAGCTGATCTCCTTGTGCTATGCAGCTGCTTCCCACCAGCTATCTATTTTACATTTGGTAGTGTGTATATGTCTATGCCACTCTCACACTTCATCCCAGCTTACCCTTCCCCCTCTCCGTGTGCTCAAGTCCATTCTATACGTACATGTCCCTAGGTCTGAAGTGGGTGTCTTATAGACAGCATCTATATGGGTCTTGTTTTTGTATCCATTCAGCCAGTCTATGTCTTCTGGTGGGAGCATTTAATCCATTTACATTTAAGGTAGTTATCAATATGTGTGTTCCTATTACCATTTTCTTAATTGTTTTGTGTTTGTTATTGTAGGTCTTTTCCTTCTCTTGTGTTTCCTGCCTAGAGAAGTTCCTTTAGCATTTGTTGTGAAGCTGATTTGGTGGTGCTGAATTCTGTTAGCTTATGCTTGTCTGCAAAGCTTTTAATTTCTCTGTCGAATCTGAATGAGGTCCTGATAGGTAAAGTAATCTTGGTTGTAGGTTTTTCACTTTCATCACTTTAAATATGTCCTGCCACTCCCTGCTGGCTTGCAGAGTTTGTGCTGAAAGATCAGTTGTTAACCTTATGGGGTTTCCCTTGTATGTTCTTTGTTGTTTTTCCCTGCTGCCTTTAATATTTTTTCCTTGTATTTATGTTTTGATACTTGATTAATATGTGTCTTGCTGTGTTTCTCCTTAGATTTATCCTCTATGGGAATCTCTGTGCTTCCTGTACTTGATTGAGTATTTCCTTTCCCCTATTAGGGAAGTTTTCAGCTATAATCTCTTCAAATATTTTCTCAGTACCTTCATTTTTTCTTCTTCTGGGACCCCTATAATTCTAATGTTGGTACATTTAATGTTGTCCCACAAGTCTCTGAGGCTGTCTTCAATTCTTTTCATTCTTTTTTCTTTATTCAGCTCTGTGGTAGTTATTTCCACTATTTTATCTTTCAAGTCACTTATCTGTTCTTCTACCTCACTTATTCTGCTATTGATTCCTTCTAGAGAAATTTTAATTTCATTAATTTTGTTGTTTATGATTGTTTGTTTGCTCTTTAGTTCTTCTAGGTCCTTTTTAAATGTTTCTTGTATTTTCTGCATTCTATTTCCAGGATTTTGGATCACCTTTACTATCATTACTCTGAATTCTTTTTCAGGTAGACTGCCTATTTCCTCTTCATTTGTTTGGTCTGATGGGTTTTTACCTTGCTCCTTCATTGCTCTGTGTTTCTTTGTCTTCTCATTTTGCTTAACTTACTGTGTTTGGGGTCTCCTTTTTGCAGGCTACAGGTTCGTAGTTCCCATTGTTTTTGTTGTCTCCCCCCAGTAGCTAAAGTTGGTCCAGTGGGTTGTGTCAACTGGTGTCCTGGTTGAGGGGACTGGTGCCTCTGCTCTGGTGGTTGACACTGGATCTTGTCTTTATAGTGAGCAGGACTGCATACAGTGGAGTGTTTTGGGGTGTCTGTGACCTTATTATGATTTTAGGGAGCTTCTCTGCTAATGGGTGGGGTTGTGTTCCTGTCTTGCTAGTTGTTTGGCATAGGATGTCCAGCACTGTAACTTGCTCCTATTGAGTGGAGCTGGGTCTTAGCGTTGAGATGGAGATCTCTTGGAGAACTTTTGCTGTTTGATAGTACGTGGAGCTAGGAGGTCTCTGGCAGACCAATGTCCTGAACTCAGCTCTCCCACCTCAGAGGCACAGGCCTGACACCCGGCTGGAGCACCAAGGCCCTGTCAGCCACACAGCTCATAAGAAAAGGGAGAAAAGAAAGAAAAAAGAAAAATAATAAAGTTATTAAAGTAAAAAATAAAAAGAATTATTAAAAATAAAAAAAATTAAAAGTAATAAAAAGAAGAAAGAAAAAAATAAAGAAGGGAGGAACCAAACCAAAAAACAAATCCACCAATGATAACAAATGCTAAAAACTATACTAAAAAACCAACCAGCAAGGAAACAAACTAAAATGGATGACAGAACCCTAGGCCAAATGGTAAAATCAAAGCTGTACAGACAAAATCACACAAAGAAGCATACATATACACACTCAGAAAAAGAGAAAAAGGAAAGAAATATATATATATATATATATATATATATATATATATGTAAAGGAAGAGAACAACCACACCAATAAACAAATCTACCAATGATAATAAACTCTAAATACTAAACTACAATAAACATAAAAGCAGAAACTAATTAGACGCAGAAAGCAAACCCCAAATCTACAGTTGCTCCCAAAGTCCACCACCTCAATTTTGGGATGATTCGTTGTCTATTCAGGTATTCCACAGATGCAGGGTACATCAAATTGATTGTGGAGATTTAATCGACTGCTCCTGAGGCTGCTGGGAGAGATTTCCCTTTCTCTTCTTTGTTCGCGCAGCTCCTGGTGTTCCTCTTTGGATTTGGCCCCACCTCTATGTGTAGGTCGCCTGAGGGCGTCCGTTCTTTGCTCAGACAGGATGGGGTTAAAGTAGCAGGTGATTATGAGGCTCTGTCTCACTCAGGCTCAGGGGGAGGGAGGGGTACGGAATGCAGGACAAGCCTGTGGTGGCAGCGGCCTATGTGAAGTTGAAACAGCCTCAGGCACACCGTGTGTTCTCCTGCGGAAGTTGTCCCTGGATCACGGGCCCCTGGCAGTGGCGGGCTGCATAGGCTCCCAGGAGGGGAGGTGTGGATAGTGACCTGTGCTCGCACATAGGCTTCTTGGTGGCTGCAGCAGCAGCCTTAGCATTTCATACCCATCTCTGTTGTCCACACTGATAGTTGCGGCTCATGCCCATCTCTGGAGCTCGTTTAGGCGGTGCTCTGTATCCCCCCTCCTCATGCATCCTGAAACAATGGTCCCTTGCCTCTTAGGCAGTTCTGAACTTTTTCCCGGACTCCCTGCCCGCAAGCTGTGGTGCACTAGCCCCCTTCAGGCTGTGTTCACACAGCCAACTCCAGTCCTCTCCCTCGGATCTGATCTCCATAGCTTGAGCCTCATCTCCCAGCCCTCACCCACCCCAGCAGGTGAGCAGACAAGCATCTCTGGCTGCTGACTGCTGGTTGGCACTGATCCTCTGTGTGGGAATATCTACGCTTTGCCCTCTGCATCCCTGCTGCTGCACTCTCCTCCATGGCTCCAAAGCTTCACCCCTGCTACCCCCATCTTCACAGTGAAGGGGTTTCCTAGTGTGTGGAAACTTTTCTTCCTTCACAGCTCCCTCCCCAAAGTGCAGGTCCCGTCCCTATTCTTTTGTCTCTGTTTATTCTTTTTTCTTTTCCCCTACCCAGGTATGTGGGGGGTTTCTTGCCTTTTGGGAGGTCTGAGGTCTTCTGCCAGCGTTCAGTAGGTGTTCTGTAGGAGTTGTTCCACCTGTAGATGTATTTCTGATGTATTTGTGGGAGGAAGGTGATCTCCACATCTTACTCCTCTGCCATCTTGAAGGTCTCCCTCTATGCTTTCATTTTTTAAGTAATTCTACCCTTAGAGAAATTTTGTCAGAATAATAAAGAACCCCTGGTTACTCTTTACCCAGATTTATCAACTTTTAATATTTTGCCACATTCTCTGCCCCTTCCGTCCCCTCCAACTCCTCCCCCACCCACCATATTTTTTCTTTTTTAAAAAAATTTCCATTTTATATTGGAGTATATTTGATTAACAATGTTGTGTTAGTTTCAGGTGTACAGCAAAGTGGTTCAGTTATACATATACATGTATCTTTTCTTTTTCAAATATTCTTTTCCCATTTAAGTTGTTACAGAATATTGAGCAGAGTTCCCTGTGCGCTACAGTAGGTCCTTGTTGGTTATCTATTTTATGTATAGTAGTGTGTATGTGTCAATCCTAAACTCCTAATTTATCCGTCCCCACCAGCCTTCCCCTTTGGTAACCATAGTTTGTTTCCTAAATCTGTGAATTTGTTTCTATTTTGTAAATAAGTTCATTTTTACCTTCTTTTTGTTTAGATGCTGCATATAAGTGATATCATATGATATTTGTCCTTCTCTGTCTGATTTACTTCATTTAGTATGATAATCTACAGATCCATCCATGTTGCTGCAAATGTCATTATTTCATTCTTTTTTAATGTTTGAGTAATATTCCACTGTATATGTGTACCACATCGTCTTTGCCCATTCATCTAAATGTTGATGGACATTTAGGTTGCTTGTTCATTGCAGTGCTGTCTACAATAGCCAGGATATGGAAGCAACCCCCTGTGTTTGAGTGTACATTGCTCATATCACATCTTTTTACACACAGTGCATGAGGATGGCAATCCAAGAATTGGGATATTCTTGTACGCAACCTCACTAGAGTTACCAAATTCAACAAATTAACATTGATAACATTCTTTCAGCTATCCTTCATAAATCCAATTTGGTCAATTGCCCCAATAATGACCTTTAGTCTTCTTCTGTTCCAGAATTATTTAGCCTTTTCTTTTCTCTCATGATATTGACATTTCGCTACATAATTTTTTTAAGGTTTAGTTACATGAAGGACAATTTAACTTTTTGAAGGTTTAGTAATTACCAAGGATGAATAAATAGGTTCCAGCTAACATCACTTAGCCAAATATATGGTAACCAAACTAGCCTTGGTTATTGCCTTGCTTTAACTGATGTGTTTCTTTTACATCAAGGACCCAGGAGATACTAAGAAAATTTAGACAACAAAATGAAAGCCTCTACCAAAATTAGGTGTATCCCTATTATGTGAATTTTAGAATTAATATAGTTCAAAATCTCTATTAAAGTTATTGAAGCTACAATGAGAGAATATACATAAAAGATAGTAAAGACAAAACTTTCCTACAAACAATATTACCATTACTTAATTTTACCCCAAACAGTCTTTTGTGATAACAGAATCAGAATTTCTATATAGAAAGCTTCCAATCTCTGTATACAAAACTTGCCTTGATGTTGTTACAGAGCAAAGGCTCATTGCCCACTGCACAATACCAGATACTGAGGCAACAGTCTTTTGTAGAGGAAAAAGGCTTTATTGAAGGGCAGGCAAGCAAGGGGACAGGAAGCAAAGCTCAGATCCTCTGTTGAGTGGGATATTTATCATGGAAGCAAGGAGTAAGGGGGTGGGGGATGGCTCAGAAATAATTGGTGGAAAGCAATTTGTAAGTTTCATGAGTTCCCTGCACAGGTGCCATTTCTTTGCATGCCTCTTCAGGGATCACATGTGCAAACTGGGGGTGGGGGTCCATATGTAAAATGTGGTGGAAATTCAGACTGTGATGTCAGAAGGCCACCCATTGGACAAGGAAATTTATTCTGTGCAGACGCCAATCAGTCATACTGGTTCCAACCAGTTTCAGCCAAGTTTGTCATATTAGAAGTGTTGGGGATTTCAAAAGCTGTTTCCTTTTCTGCTGTCCAATAAGACAAGCTCAAGAATTTCTGTTAGTCACAGAAATGAACATGGTTTCAATACAGCATTGCAAAGCAGTGTCGACTTAACTTGCAACTCTCATGTTGTATATGTTTTAAAAGTTTTATTTGGGGCAAGATGAGGGCTATAGCCCAGGAGACAGCATTTCAGATAACTGTGAGAAACTGCTCCAAAGAGATAGGGGGGAAGGTCAGTATATATTTGATTTTGGTGAAAGGGGAGTACATACAATCAAGCACATATTTTTTTTTGCAGAAGTTTTCTGCTAGTCACAAGGAGCAGTCATCACCATGAAGGATTTTAGTGCTTTTCTAGATATGAAGAGATATATGAGGAGAATTGGGCTCATAAAATTGGCACCTGAAAATACCCAACTATCTGAAGACCTGTTCTGCCAGTTTTTCCCAGAGGACAGAGTGTCTCATTTCTGCTCTCCACCCTGAGCTCCTTTCAGGGGGTGTTGAAAATCAGCAGCTGCAGCAGCACAATTTAATCCTTGTAGAGGTAGTTGGCAATGCCAATTTGTTGTTGACAGCAAGTAGATGATTTTTACCTGAATTTTATTTTATATGTGAAAGGTAGACAGTTGCTTTTATAAACAACTTATGTGAGATATAAAAAACATTGTTGATAAAAACAGTATTGCTTAGTACTTAGTATGATTAGTATTTCATTACTCTAGTACATAATTCACTGTTTTATACTTTGCCTTATTCCTAATAAGTTTAATTTTATTTAAGTATCCTAAATTGATATTAATTTTCATTCCTCTTTTGCATTGTTTCCCCTTATGACTATCCTTATTTTGTTTCTCAAATATGCCCTCCTTAATCTAACATCTACAGTTTATCACAGGCCATTCTTTTTATCTATCCCATGCTTCCACTCATCTTGGGCAGTGGAAAATTGTGTGTGTTTTTTTTTTTAATGTTTATTAGAGTATAATTGCTTTACAATGGTGTGTTAATTTCTGTTTTATAACAAAGCGAATCAGCTATACATATATCCCCATATCTCCTCCTTATCCCACCCCTCTAAGTAGACACAAAGCACTGAGCTGATCTCCCTGTGCTATGCGGCTGCTTCCCACTAGCTATCTATTTTACATTTGGTAGTGTATATATGTCCATGCCACTTTCTCACTTCATCCCAGCTTACCTGTCCCCATCCCTGTGTCCTCAAGTCCATTCTCTATGTCTGTGTCTTTATTCCTGTCCTTCCCCTAGGTTCTTCAGAACTTTTTTTTGTTTTTTGTTTTTTAGATTCCATATATATGTGTTAGCATATGGTATTTGTTTTTCTCTTTCTGACTTACTTCACTCTGTATGACAGACTCTAGTTCCATCCACCTCACTACAAATGACTCAATTTCGTTTCTTTTTATGGCTGAGTAATATTCCATTGTATATATGTGCCACATCTTCTCTATCCGACCATCTGTCAGTGGACACTTAAGTTGCTTCCACATCCTGGCTATTGTAAATAGAGCTGCAATGAACATTGTGGTACATGACTTCTTTTGAATTATGGTTTTCTTAGGGTATATGCCCAGTAGTGGGATTGCTGGGCCATATGGTAGTTCAATTTTTAGTTTTTTTGGAACCTCCATACTGTTCTCCATAGTGTCTGTATCAATTTACATTCCCACCAACAGTGCAAGAAGGTTCCCTTTTCTCCACACCCTCTCCAGCATTTATTATTTGTAGATTTTTTTAAATTAATTTATTTATTTATGGCTGTGTTGGGTCTTCGTGTCTGTGTGAGGGCTTTCTCTAGTTGTGGCGAGCGGGGGCCACTCTTCATCGTGGTGTGCGGGCCTCTCACTGTTGTGGCCTCTCTTGTTGCGGAGCACAGGCTCCAGACACGCAGGCTCAGTAGTTGTGGCTCACGGGCCCAGTTGCTCCGTGGCACATGGGATCTTCCCAGACCAGGGCTCAAACCCATGTCCCCTGCATTGGCAGGCAGATTCTCAACCACTGTGCCACCAGGGAAGCCCCTGTAGATTTTTTAATGATGGCCATTTGACGAGTGTGAGGTGATACTTCATTGTAGTTTTGATTTGCATTTCTCTAATGATTAGTGATGTTGAGCATCCTTCAGACTATACTACAATGCTACAGTAATCAAGACAGTATGGTACTGGCACAAAAACAGAAATATAGATCAATGGAACAGGATAGAAAGCCCAGAGATAAGCCCACGCACATATGGTCACCTTATATTTGATAAAGGAAGCAAGAATATACCATGGAGAAAGGATAGCCTGTTCAATAAGTGGTACTGGGAAAATGGGAGAGCTACATGTAAAGGAATGAAATTAGAACACTCCCTAATACCATACACAGAAATAAACTCAAAGTGGATTAAAGACCTAAAGGTAAGGCCAGACACTATAAAACTCTTAGAGGAAAACATAGGCAGAACACTCTATGATATAAATCATAGCAAGATCCTTTTTGTCCCACCTCCTGGGGAAAATTGTTGATAAGGTTAAATTTAGATATCCCCTCTAGAAAGTATATCCCAGTATGTTCAGTTGGAATTAATCTTTGCCCCAGTCCTTTTACAGTAACTGCACTTCTAAGATAGCTTTGATCTGCCCTGTAGTAAATTTATTGCCATCAACATAGTTCTAAAGTTGCACATATTTAAGAGTAAGTGAATGATTTGTATGTTTTTGTTTTTCATTTGGGTTTTTGTTTCTTGAGAGGAGCAACTTTGTATCCTCCATGGTGTTGTTCAAAGTTTTACACATAATATATACTAAATAAATATATTTATTGAACCTTATCTCATGGGGTTTTACATACTCAAGAGTAGGAGACTGCAGTGCCTGCCTCCCTGAAGAGTTTTGACTGTAGTTATAAACATACTAGGCAGTGAACTTTGATGTGTTTTTAGGAATATTGAAATGGGCAGTTTTTGTGTTTGCTAGGGCTGCCATAACAAAGCACCACAGACTAGGTACCTTAAACAACAAATTTATTCTTTCATTTCTGGAAGCTAAAAGTCCAAGATCAACGTGTCAGCAGAGTTGGTTTCTTTTGATAGCCCTGAGGGAGGGATCTCTGCTCAACTTTTGTCCTTAGCTTACAGATGGTTGTCTTCTCCCTGTCTTCACATTGTCATCTTCTTACAGAACACCAGTTACATTAGATTTGGTCCCACCCTAATCACTGCATGTAAAGATCCTGTCTCCAAATACAATCATATTCTGGGGTAGTGCGGGTGGGGTTGGGACTTAAACATACACCCTGAAGGGGTAGGGGGAAACAATTTAGCTGACAGTAGCATCAGTGCAAAAACTCTGTTGCACATTTATGACTGTAAATATTTTTATGAAGATGGATATTGTATGTTACAATTAGGCAATGGTAAAAACCACTGGAAATCTTAATGCATTGACATAATATATACGTGACTGCTAAGAGATGCTACTGCGGAGGGCAGGGTTTGATAATACATACAAAGAAAAGAGAAAAGTGGTAGAATTATAAAAACACAAGGATTCTAAATCCATGGAAGAAGAGAAATGTATTTCATGCATTGTGTCAAGTGGCAGAGAACATAAAAATGAGAGATGCAAGCACTAGATACAACTTAATGCTCAAATTTCCCTAGAGATGACCCAGACAAAATTGTTAAACAATTTCATGTTCATTATATATTCTAATTGTAATATAGCAAAAATAGAATACCCCAAACTTATGAGACACTTGTGGATATGGTAATAGCAAACATTGTCTTGGTCCCCCTCCTTGAGAACTCTCTGGGCGAAACAATAGCACTGGTTTTGCCATAAGAGAACCTGTTTTCTCTTGTGGGATAATACTCATGATGACCAAGCTCAAAAAAATTCTAAAAACTACGACTCTGGCCACTTAATTCTCTGTTTATGTAATTTCAAATGAAACACAAAATTCTTGACTTTGGAGTAAACGACATCTTTTTTTTAGGGACAGATTATTCTGTTGATAAATTTTTCAAGCCCATCTGACTCCAGCCTCTTCCCTCCTGAGGCTTGTCTTTAGCACCAATTCCTTGCTCATTAGCACTGCTGTCAAAGGGTAAATACAGGAAATAAAAGAAGATGAAACAATCAATTCGGTCCTTGTTATGGACTCATAAAAATATTTAATGAAAGATGATGCTGAATTTTATAGGATGGATAAAAGTAACTGGTGGTTTTCAAAAATTAATTCCTTTAAAATTGTAATGAGCAGCTTATTATTTTTTTAATATTGCAAGAAAAAATTATGAGGGAAGAAACATGTTAAAGCACACTATGATCATCCCCAAAGCAATAGTATTCATTACAGCTTCTGAAGATAAAGTCATTCAATATTAGATTGCTACTTAGAAAATTCAGTAGCAATTACAAATAGAGCAATTACAAATAGAGTAATGTGACCTTTTTCTAAAGTGATACAAATAATATAAAGCTATTTGTTACCTGTTACATCTTTAGTTCAATTACAGTGACTATTTTCAATATTTTCAGAAATTTTGGCCTTGTCAAAACCCACAGAAGTATCCCCCTATAAATTATGTCCCCCACTACTAATATTGTGTTAGCCAAGGACTTTTCTTTGGAGAAGTTCCTGCTTCTGCGACCACTTGCCACATACTGATTTTCTGTGATAGAGACGAGCAGTTCTATTTCCAAACTTGGCTTCTCTGAAAATATTGTTGGCACTATTCTTTTTTTTCCTCAAGATGGTAAATTGACTTACAAAACAGATTCATGGAGACTTCTATCCACAGTGAATTAAAGAGAAATCAAATTGTTGTAAAGTTCTTTTGAAATAGAAAGTAAGCTTTAAAAGATAAATCTGAAGTGTGAAATGAAATATTGCTCAGCATATTTTGACAAGTATTTTGGAAGCTAAGGCAGATTACTTAAAAAAATAAAGAAAAAGCTTATTATAAATTGATAGAGGCTACTTCAGGAGATAACTTTTTTTTGATACTACTGAGATGATGATCCAACTTTTAATGGTTTTCACTCTACTTGCATCCATAGGCAATTTTTCCAACAGTTATCCTCTACTGCTAAAAGTAATTTTGTTTGAATAGTAATAGGAACAGTGAACAGTTTTATAGTGCTACTGTGTTCCAGAAATTGTTCTAAGAGTGTTACTTGTATAAACTCGTTAACATTCTCAATGAGGAAGGTGCTATTATTTTAAATACAAGAAGACTAAGGCAGAGAGGTAAATAGCTTGTCTAATAGTGCCTTGAGAGATAACTGAAGGTCCCCACCTACACTTTCTTTTTTCTCTCACCCACTCTTTTTTTTTAATTGTGGTAAAATACACATAACAAAAACCTTACCATCTCAATCATTTTGAAGTGTACAGTTCAGTAGTATTAGGTACATTCGCACTGTTGTGCAACTAATCTTCAGAAGCCTTTTCATCTTAAAAAACTAAATTCTATACCTGTTAAACCACAACTCCTCTATACGTCCTCCCCATAGTCCATGGCAATAATGATTCCACTTTATATCTCTGTGAATTTGACTGCTCTGAGTGGAATCAAACAGTATTTGTCTTTTTGTGACTGGCTAATTCAATTAGCACAATAACCTCAAGTTTCATACATCTTGTAGTATGTGTCAATTTCTTTCCTTTTTAATGCTGAATGATATTCCATTGCATATAATATACCACTTTTAATTTGTCCTCTCATCCATAAATGAATACTTGGCTTGTCTCCACCTTTTGGCTATTGTGAATAATGCTGCTGTGAACATGAGCGTACAAATCTCTTTGAGACCCAGCTTTCAATTCTTGTAGGAATGTATGTATCCCGAAGTGGAATTGCTGTCTCATATGGGAATTCTATCACTAATTTTTTGAGTAACCATCATACGGTTTTCTACAGCACTGTATCATTTTACATCCCCACCAACAGTACACAAGAGTTCCAATTTCTCCATATCCTCACGAATACTTCCTATGTTCTGCTTTTTATTTTTATAGTAGCCATCGTGAAAGGTGTAAGGTGGTATTGTAGTTGTGGTTTGCATTTTCCTGACAAGTGATGTTGAGCTTGGCTTTATGTGCTTGTTGGTCATTTGTATATATTTTTGGAGAAATGTCTATTCACCTTTTGCCTAGTTTTTAACCAGGTTGTTTGTTATTGTTGAGTTGTAGGAGTTCTTTATATTTTCTGGATATTAATCCCTTATCAGACAAATGATTTGCAAATGTTTCTCTCATTCCATAGTTTGCCTTTTCACTCTGTTGGCTATGTCCTTTGATGTACTGGAGTTCTAATTTTGATGTAGTCCCTTGTATCTATTTTTCTTTTGTGGCCTATGTCTCCCCATCCTCTCATGCATGTCTTAGCCACTAAATCTTCTTATATTGCCTAATGATAAAATTTTAAATGCCCAAGCAATGGCTTATAAATTGACAAGAAAAATTTCTCCCTCTCCTGAGAAATGATCTCGACCAACTAATCCTGAAACAAGCTGAATTCTGCTTACTCCCTCCTGCTAAAGCCATATAAAAAATTTCACCCTCCTTCTCCAAGTTGGAAGGCTCACTCAGATTTAGGAACTATTTGAGCCTGGATTTGAACCCCAACAGTCTGATTCTAAAATCAGTTTTCTTAACCACTCTACGCACTGCAACCCTATCTTTAATCAGCATGGGAAAAAAATTATTGAATGTATTACCTGCAAAACCTAATATTTAAAAAAAATCGTATAAAGATGCAACTAGATTCTTTAATTTCTATTTATAGCAAATATTAAAGCAGAACTTTAGTTCAAATAAGTATACAACTCTATTAAAATAAGAAAACAATTTAAATGTTTTGACAGTTACTGTGGAACTTCATGAGGAAATATACTAATGTGTGAGATGATTTGAAGCTGGTTCATGTCTCAGTGCTTCAACTCTGTGTGTTTAATTTCCCTTTATGATAAACTCTACAACTCATCATTCAGATATAGTAGGAAATAAACATAATAAATGTATAGTTTGCAATGACTAGCAATGAGCCCCTCCTCTATTTCTTATTACAAATTAATAATTATTTAGTTTTTTTGTTTTAACATTTTAAAAAATTTTGTGTCTACTAAGCACCCAGGGTTATGTGAGGTGGTAATATTAGCACAGTGAACTTTTTTTAAATTTCAGTGTGCATACATTCTATCTTAAAATGCAATTTTTTAAGGAAATAATAATGAAAATAGGTAATTCCAAATTAGGTCACCGTGAAAAGTGTCCTAAATAAAATATGCCCAAACTTAATGTATCACTTAAATATTAATATGACAATATTTGTATTTTACTTAAAACTTATGAAAAGCATATGAATATATAATTTTACATGGTAAGAGTCAATTACTGAAAGGTTTTTCAGAATGAATATTATTATTCCTATACTGGAGATGTGTAGTACACAAGAAAAGATTAGCTGGTGTTGCACAGAATTTTATCAATACAGCTCACAGCATCAATGACTGAACCAGTACAGCATCAACCCAGTAGAAGAGAAAAGCAGAAAGTTCATCTAAACTACTTGCACAAAAGCTAAATTACAGACACAAAAAATGTTCCCTTAAAGTTCAATACCCCTCACCTTTTGCTAATAAAATATTTTAATCAATAAGGAATAATTGAAATAAAGATAAATCTAATTGTTTAAAGTTAACAGTCTTAGTAAAGCAGTGTATGTGCCCTACCATAAAAAATATATATACACATTTTAAATCAGAATAAACACTGCCCTTTCTGTAGCTGCTCTTTCTGTGGATTCCACCTTGAATTGTGATCTAGCATGAAGTTCCTTCATCTGAACTCTTTCCTTAAAAATAAGAGCCTTTAAAAAATATAAACTCTGATTGTTAATGGTTTCAGAATTCATTTGGAAAATAAAACTCGTATAATTTATGTTTACTTGTATTTGAAAGTTTCATCCATGAAGAGGAATCTTTTTCTTGTACTTAAGTTTAGTTAAAAATTTGGCTCATTAATTAGTGGCAGATGATTTTCTGCAATTCTCATCAGGAGACCTCAGTTGTAGCTCCAGCTCTGCTCTCAACTATCCATGTAATGATTAGTCTCTGAACTCCACATTCCCCAATCATTAAATGAGTGTGTCAATAACAAATTTCCCATCCACCTTATATATAGTTGTAGATTATTGAAAGTCTAAAATGTGCTGAGGTATTATAGGTACTATCTTTGTTTTACAAATATATTGGAGGCCAACAAGTGTAGCATGGTCGTTTCATAGAACAGTCTGTGTTTGTAGATCTTCCTGTTTCCAAATTCCCTTCCCATAGTGTTATGCCAGTTTCCTATGATTGTGAAGGTCAGCTGAGCCAGTAGCATGGCTAGCACTTTGTAAAGCAAAGTTCTTGGTGTAATCTTAAAGTTCTTGGTGAGCCAGATAGCCAACACCTTTGCATTTCTTCCCTTGTCTAAAAGGAGAAGAGAAGTAGCCTATTAAAGTATAGTGAAAGAGCATTGGAGTAGGGATTCGAAAATATGTTATAGCCTTGTATATTAGTTTCCTATGGCTGTCATAAGAATGTAATACAAAAATGACTTAAAATAACATGCGTTTATATAATTTGGGGGTCAGAAGTTTAAAACAAGTTTCTCTGAGTTAAAATCAAGGTGTCAGCAGAGTCTGGCTCCCTCTGCAGGTTCTAGGGGACAGGCTGCTCCCTTGCCCTTTTGCAGCTTTTAAAACTGCATTCCTTATGGTCCTTGATTCATGTCCCTTTTCTCCGATATTGAAAGCTAGCAGTAGGGCATCTTGCTTCAGTAGTCACGTGGTCTTCTTCTGGGCCAAATCTCCTTCTGTGGGCCTCTCTTTAGTGCTGTAGGGGAGAAAAATTTGCCACTTCAGAATGTCTCTTTGGCATGCAGATTATTTTGAATAGAAAACAATCAAGACTCCAAAGACTCAGAAAGAAACTTCAATCTTTCCCCTAACTACCTAAAAGATTTTAGAGGGCCTGTTCCTGAAATAAAGCTATCACCTGAGATATCTGCAAAGAATATAGGCTAGGTTTGGTGGGGAAAATGCAACAGGACCTAGAGATCAGAGTCCATAATGCTGTGTCCCATTACCTCTGCAAGGCCCAGCAAACATTTGTTTGCCAAACATTTGCTTTTCCACCTCCTAGGGAATTGCCTTCCTCCCCTTTGAAGTCCCAAACCACTACCTCCAATGTTCTCTTTTGTCTTTTGCTAACGATGGTTTTTAAGATAAGGGTTTTGGCCATTTTGACAAGTTACTAGCATTTCCTAGATCTCTCTCATGTATACATGTTGTTAAATTGTTTGATTTTTTTTCCTGTTAATCTGTCTTATGTCAGTTTAATTCAGGTCAATTTAATTTAGACCAGCCAGAAGAACTTAGAAGAGTAGAAGAAAATTTTTCTCCTCCCTAACGGAACCCCTGTGATTATATTGGACCCAGATGGATAGTACAGGAAAATCTCCCCATTTCAAGATCCTTAGTTGCATCTGCAAAATATTTTGCTATATAATGTGACATTCACAGGTTATGATGATTAGGACATGAGTATCTTTGGGAGCCATTGTTCAGCCTACCACATCCTGACTGTGTCACACTGCACTGTAAATACTTATCAGTCTTCTTCACTGTTTTTCTGGTTTTTTTTTTTCACATATACAGGAAAAGCAGATAACTTTTAATGAAATGGGTGGGCTCCAAAATGGAGAGTATAAGACATCAGAAGATTTTTTTTTCCCACCACCACCACTTCACTGTTTTTCATTAATGTGTTTCCTGTGCTTAACATAGTATCAAACACTTAGGAAGTGTTTGAAGTGCTTTGACATTTTAAAGATATGTATGTATTCCTTGTATCATAGGGCATTTTATCATATCCTTGGTACAGTCAAAATTGCTAAAGACAAATAGCAATGGAAATACCACTTTAAAAATAACACTTCTGCTTTATGTACTAAAGCCTAGATGACTTCCATAAGCATTCGCTTCATTTGCTTATTTTTTAAAAAGTATTTAAAGTAAAATGCATGGATTAGAGTCAAATCAATAGCAAAATAAACAAGATGAACACCGATATTGTATCTCTCAGTGCCACTGCTGGTATCTCAAGTGGTTTGTTTTCCAACATTTTAACTGCCTGAGCACAATAAACTTGAAAGTTAGAAATTTGTCTCAAGGTTGAAGAAATTAAGAGGGAAGATTATTTATTCATTATGAGGATTCTACAACTAGAGTTAAATTTTTATCTATCTGATGGCCAATGAGAAGCACTCTTTAAATCTGTTACAGTGAAAATATAATAAAGAAGATACAGGGACTTCACTGGTGGTGCAGTGGATAAGACTCTGCGCTCCCAGTGCAGGGGGCCCGGGTTCGATCCCTGGTCAGGGAACTAGATCCCACATGCATGCTACAACTAAGAGTTCGCATGCCACTACTAAGGAGCCTGCCTGCTGCAACTAAGACCCAGCACAACCAAATAAATAAATATTTTTTAAAAAAAGAAGACACATTCCCATTGGGATTAACTGTGATGCTAGATTCCATAATTCATTCTAAAGACATGACTAAAATCCCCTTTGAAGATGGTTATTTCTCTTAAATAATTTTTGTCCCATAATTTTGAGTCTGCAAACAGATTATTTATGTATTCCTCTATTGCTAGAGTTAGAGGTGGGAAGATAATATCACAATAGTAATATTAAAATAGTATATCACAATAATAATGGTATCAACAAATTTGGGGGGAGTTTACAATGTTTAGAACATCTGTATTTTCTTCACAAAGAAGTCTTATATAGTAGGTTCTATTCTAATTCCCATTTGATTGAGGACAATATAAGATGTTAATAAGTTATTTGTCTTATTTACTTCCAAATAGAGGTGAGGATTAGTTTTAAACACAGGCAATACTACACAGCTGAATACACAATATTGCTTGAAATAATTTTTCTTTTTCTGGGTTAGGAAGATGTTTTATTTTCTATTTATCAGGCCATATTTTCATCTGTATACTAAGTGCAATCTATATAGGCAATATGCCATTTTAATTCACAGACATTTAGTGGTAAAATTTTATTCCCTAGAAAATTTTTTTAGCCCATTGAATACATAAAATTTGCTCACTCTAGATGTAATATAATTAGATGTCATTAAATTCAATTTATAAGAAAATCTAATATCCTTTCACGTAGGAGATCCTTCCAATATTATGATTCAAACAGATGCCATGGTGCTGATATAAAACAGTAATGCTTTAATAGATTTGTTTTTACTTATAAAATTATATCACTAAAATCTAATTGATGAGCTGCTATGAAGTAATTTTTTACAGTCTTGATTATCCCCACAAACACTCTGGGTTTACAGAGTAAAATAGTCACAGTGAATGATCTTAAGAGAAGCTCTTTTGGTTTCAGAGGCCCGTAAGTACAGAATTCTATTCTGTTCTTATGGAATATTCTCCAAGATAGACCACATGCTAAGCCATAAAGCAAGTATTCACAGATTTAATAGTATTAAAAATATGGAATACATGTTTCTCTGACCAAAAAAATAGAGTTATTGGAAATCATCAACAGAATAACATTTGAGAAATGCACAGATGTTTGGAAATGAAGAAATTTTAACTTTAAAATTTTATCATTTGAAATTTAAATATCTCCAAAGCCATCAGTCAAAAATTTATAAGAGAAATTAGAAAATAAGATTTGGAAGAAAATAAAAATATACCAACTTTTATGGGATGTGGCTAAATTGATACTTAGAGGAAATTTATAGGTTAAAAGCCTGTATAAGAAAAGAGGTAAAGTCTCAAATGTAAGAATTCACCTTTAAGATCTAGAAGAATAAGGGCAATCAAATTGAAGGAAGCAGAAAGAACAGAATAATATTTGAATAAAAATTATTGTAATAGAAAATAGAAAAACAGCAGAGAAAATCAATGGGACTGCCCACTCAGTGCTAAGTATTATAAGTAATACTTACAATAAGATAAGGAAATGGATACACACTACTATATATAAAATAGATAACTAATAAGGACCTATTGTATAGCACAGGGAACTCTACTCAATATTCTATAATGGCCTATATGGGAAAAGAATCTAAAAAAGAGTGGGTATATGTACATGTATAACTAATTCAGTTTGATGTACACCTGAAACTAACACAACATTGTAAATCAACTATACTCCAATAAAATATTTTTAAAAAACAAGATAAGAAAATGATAAGCAAAACACTGTGCCAACAAATTCAGTAAAGTGACCAAATCCCAATATGTCTCATATTACCAAAACTGACTAAAGAACTATTAAATCTGAATAGACATAACAAATGAAGAAATTAAATATGTAATAAAATTCTTTTCATCAAGAAAATTCCAGACCCAGATGGCTTCATTAGTAAATTATAATAGACATTTAAAGAACAAATAATACCAATATTCACCAAAATCTTCCACATAATACAGGAGGAGAGAATACTTCACAACTCACTCTAGGAGGTCAGTATTAGCCTATAGCAAAGCCAGCTACAAATATCACAAGGAAGATAACCTACAAACCAACATCCTTTATTAATATAGATGGAAAGTGTTCATCAAAATCCAGCAACATATTAAAAGAATTACTCACCATGAATAAATTCAAGTGAGTTTTTTTAACACCCAGAATTGATTAATATATATATATCATATAAACCATCAATTATATAATATGGATCATATACACCAATAGATGAAGAAAAAGATCAGATAATATACAAGATCAACCATGATAAAACTTCTTAACAGACATGGAATAGAAAAGATTTTTCTAAACCTGAAAAGGACGTCTATGAAAAATCTGCAGTGAGCATTGTACTTAATAGTGAAAGAATAATGTTCTCTTCTTTTTTTTTTTAACATCTTTATTGGAGTATAATTGCTTTACAATGGTGCCTTAGTTTCTGCTTTATAAAAAAACAGAATCAGCTATACACAAACATATATCCCCACATCTCCTTCCTCTTGCATCTCCCTCCCACCCTCCCTCTCCCGATGCTCTAGGTGGATACAAAGCACTGGACTGATCTCCCTTGTGCTATGCAGCTGCTTGCCACTAGCTATCTATTTTAAATTTGGTAGTATTTATAAGTCCATGTCACTCTCTCACTTTGTCCCAGCTTACCATTCCCCTCCCCGTGTCCTCAAGTCCATTCTCCACGTCTGCATATTTATTCATGTCCTGTCCCTAGGTTCTTCAGAAACTTTTATTTTTTTTGGTTCCATATATATCTGTTAGCATATGGTATTTGTTTTTCTCTTTCTGACTTACTTCACTCTGTATGACAGAATCTAAGTCCATCCACCTTACTACAAATACCTCAATTTCGTGTCTTTTTATGGCTGAGTAATATTACATTGTATGTATGTGCCACATCTTCTTTCTCCATCCATCTATCGATAGACACTTAGGTTCCTTCCATGTCGTGGCTATTGTAAATAGAGCTGCAATGAACATTGTGGTACATGACTCTTTCTGAATTATGGCTTTCTCAGGGTATATTCCCAGTAGTGGGATTGCTGGGTCATATGGTATTTCTATTATTAGTTTTTTTTGGAACCTCCATACTGTTCTTCATAGTGGCTGTATCAATTTACATTCCCACCAAGAGTGCAGGAGGGTTCCCTTTACTCCACACCCTCTCCAGCATTTATTGTTTGTAGATTTTTTGATGATGGCCATTCTGAGTAGTCTGAGGTGGTACATCATTGTAGTTTTGATTCGCATTTCTCTAATGATTAGTTATGTTGAGCACTCTTTCATGTGTTTGTTGGCAATCTGTATATCTTCTTTGGAAAAATGACTGTTTAGGTCTTCTGCCCATTTTTGGATTGGGTTGTTTGTCTTTTTGATATTGCGTTGCATGAGCTGCTTGTAAATTTTGGAGGTTCATCCTTTCTCAGTTTCTTCGTATGTAAATATTTTCTCCCATTCTGAGGGTTGTCTTTTGGTCTTCTTTATGATTTCCTTTGCTGTGCAAAAGCTTTTAAGTTTCATTAGGTCCCATTTGTTTATTTTTGTTTTTATTACCATTTCTCTAGGAGCTGGGTCAAAAATGATCTTGCTATGATTTATGTCTTAGAGTGTTCTGCGTATGTTTTCCTCTAAGAGTTTTATAGTGTCTGGCCTTACATTTAGGTCTTTAATCCATTTTGAGGTTATTTTTGTGTACAGTGTTAGGGAGTGTTCTAATTTCATTCTTTTACATGTAGCTGTCCCATTTTCCCAGCACTACTTATTGAAGACGTTGTCTTTTCTCCACAATATATTGTTGCCTCCTTTATCAAAAATACGGTGATCATATGTACGTGGGTTTACCTCTGGGTTTTCTTTCCTATTCCATTGATCTATATTTCTATTTTTGTGCCAGTACCATACTGTCTTGATTACTGTAGCTTTGTAGTGTAGTCTGAAGTCTGGGAGCCTGATTCCTCCAGCTCCATTTTTCTTTCTCAAGATTGCTTTGGCTATTGGGGGTCTTTTGTGTTTCCATAGAAATTGTGAAATTTTTTGTTCTACTTCTGAGAAAAATGCCATTGGTAGTTTGATAGGGATTGCATTGAATCTGTAGATTGCTTTGGGTAGTATAGTCATTTTCACGATATTGATTCTTCTAATCCAAGAACATGGTATATCTCTCAGTCTGTGTTTTCTTTGATTTGTTTCATCAGTGTCTTATAGTTTTTTGAGTACAGGTCTTTTACCTCCTTAGGTAGGTCTATGCCTAGGTATTTTATTCTTTTTGTTGCAATGATGAATGGAATTGTTTCCTTGATATCTTTCTGATCTTTCATTGTTAGTGTATAGAAATGCAATAGATTTCTGCACGTTAATTTTGTTTCCTGCAACTTTACCAAATTCATTGATTAGCTCTAGTAGTTTTCTGGTAGCATCTTTAGGATTCTCTAAGTATAGTATAATGTCATCTGCACACAGTGATAATTTAACTTCTTCTTTTCCAATTTGATTTCCTTTTATATCTGGTTCTTCTCTAATTGCCATGACTAGGACTTTCAAACCTATGTTGAATAATAGTGGCGAGAGTGAACATCCTTGTCTTGTTCCTGATTTGAGAGGAAATGCTTTCATTTTTTCACCATTGAGAATGATGTTTGCTGCAGGTTTGTTATATATGGCTTTTATTATGTTGAGGTAGGTTCCCTCTGTGCCCACTTTCTGGAGAGTTTATTATCCTAAATGGGTGTTGAATTTGGTCAAAAGCTTGTTCTGCATCTATTGAGATGATCATATGGTTTTTATTCTTCAGTTTGTTAATATGTTTTATCACATTGTTTGATTTGTGTATATCAAAGAATCCTTGTGTCCCTGGGATAAATCCCACTTGATCATGGTGTATGATCCTTTTAATGTGTTGTTGGATTTGGTTTGCTAGTATTTTGATGAGGATTTTTGCATCTATATTCATCAGTGATATTGGTCTGTAATTTTCTTTTTTTGTGGTATCTTTATCTGATTTTGGTATCAGGGTTATGGTGGCCTCATAGAATGATTTTGGGAGTGTTCCTTCCTCTGCAATTTTTGGGAAGATTTTGAGAAGGATGGGTGTTAGCTCTTCTCTAAATGTTTGATAGAATTCACCTGTGAAGCCATCTGGTCCTCGACTTTTGTTTGCTGGAATATTTTGAATCACAGTTTTAATTTCATTACTTGTTATTGGGCTGTTCGGATTTTCTATTTCTTTCTGGTTCAGTATTGGAAGGTTTTACCTTTCTAAGAATTTGTCCATTTCTTCCAGGTTGTCCATTTTATTGGCATAGAATTGTTTGTAATAGTCTCTTAAGATGCTTTGTATTTCTGTGGTGTCCGTTGTAACTTCTCCTTTTTTCATTTCTAATTTTATTGATTTGAGTCTTCTACCTCTTGATGAGTCTGGCTAAAGGTTTATCAATTTTGTTTATCTTCCCAAAGAACCAGGTTTTAGTTTTATTGATCCTCATTATTGTTTTCTTTGTTTCTATTTCATTTATTTCTGCTCTGATATTTATGATTTCTTTCCTTCTACTAACTTTGGGTTTTGTTTGTTCTTCTTTCTCTAGTTCCTTCAGGTGTAAGATTAGGTTGTTTATTTGAGATTTTTCTTGTTTCTTGAGGTAGGATTGTATTGCTATAAATTTCCCTCTTAAAACTGCTTTTGCTGCATCCCATAGGTTTTGGATCATCATATGTTCTTTGCCATTTGTCTCTAGGTATTTTTTGATTTCCTCTTTGGGTTCTTCATTGATCTCTTTGTTATTTAGTAATGTATTGTTTAGCCTCCATGTGTTTGTGGTTTTTACGTTATTTCCCCTGTAATTGAGTTCTAATCTCATAGTGTTGTGGTAGGAAAAGATGCTTGATACAATTTCAGTTTTCTTAAATTTACCGAGGCTTGATTTGTGACCCGAGATACGATCTCACCTGGAGTATGATTCATGAGCACTTGAGAAGAAAGTGTATTCTCTTGTTTTTGGATGGAATGTCCGAATTAATTAAGTCTAAGTGTTGTTTTTGGATGGAATGTCCTAATTAATTAAGTATATCTGGTCTAATGTGTCTTTTAAAGCTTGTGTTTCCTTATTTATTGTCATTTTGGATGATCTGTCCATTGATGAATGTGGGGTGTTACAGTCCCTTACTATTATTGTGTTACTGTCAATTTCCCCTTTTATGGCTGGTAGCATTTGCCTTATGTATTGAGGTGCTCCTGTGTTGGGTACATAAATATTTACAATTGTTATATCCTCTTCTTGGGTTGGTCCCTTGATCATTATATAGTGTCCTTCTTTGTCTCTTGTAATAGTCTTTATTTTAAAGTCTATTTTTTCTGATATGAGAATTGCTACTCCAGCTTTCTTTCGTTATTTATTTATTTATTTTTTTGCGGTATGCGGGCCTCTCACTGTTGTTGCCTCTCCCATTGCGGAGCACAGGCTCCGGACATGCAGGCTCAGTGGCCATGGCTCACGGGCCTAGCCACTCTGCGGCATGTGGGGTCTTCCCAGACCAGGGCACAAACCCATGTCCCCTGCATTGGCAGGAAGACTCTCAACCACTGTGCCACCAGGGAAGCCCTCCAGATTTCTTTTGATTTCCATTTGCATGGAATATCTTTTTCCAGCCCCTCACTTTCATTTTTTATGTGTCCCTAGGTCTGAAGTGCGTCTCTTGTAGGCAGCATATATATGGGTCTTGTTTTTGTATCCATTCAGCCAAACTATGTCTTTTGGTTGGAGCATTTAATCCATTTACATTTGAGGTAGTTATCAATATGTATGTTCCTATTACCATTTTCTTAATTGTTTTGGGTTTGTTATTGTAGATCTTTTCCTTCTTTTCTGTTTCCTGCCTAGAGAAATTCCTTTAACATTTGTTTTACAGCTGGTTTGGTGGTGCTGAACTCTCTTAGCTTTTGCTTGTCTGTAAAGCTTCTGATTTCTCTGTCACATGTGAATGAGGTCCTTGCTGGGTAGAGTAATCTTGGTTGTAGGTTCTTCCCTTTCATCACTCTAAGTATATCATGCCACTCCATTTTGGCTTGTAGAGTTTCTGCTGAGAAAATCCTTATGGGAGTTCCCTCGTATGTTATTTGTTGTTTTTCCCTTGTTGCTTTTAATAATTGTTCTTTGTCTTTAATTTTTGTCAATTTGATTATTATGTGTCTTGGTGTGTTTCTCTTTGGGTTTTTTCTGCCTGGGACTCTCTGCACTTCCTGGACTTGGGTGGTATTTCCTTTCCCATGCTAGGGAAGTTTTTGACTATAATCTCTTCAAAAATTTTCTCGCGTCCTTTCTGTCTCTCTTCTCCTTCTGGGACCCCTAGAATGTGAATGTTGTTGCGTTTAATTTTGTCCCAGAGGTCTCTTAGGCTGTCTTCATTTCTTGTCATTCTTTTCTCTTTTTTCTCTTCTGCAGCAGTGATTTCCACCATTCTGTCTTCCAAGTCACTTATCTGTTCTTCTGCCTCAATTATTCTGCTCTTGATTCCTTCTTGTGTATTTTTCATTTCCGTTATTGTATCGTTCATCTATGTTTGTTTGTTCTTTAATTTTTCTAGGTGTTTGTTAAACATTTCTTGCATCTTCTTGATCTTTGCCTCCATTGTTTTTCTGAGGTTCTGGATCATCTTCTCTATCATTATTCTGAATTCTTTTTCTGGAAGGTTGCCTATCTCCACTTCATTTAGTTGTTTTTCTGGGGTTTTATCTTGTTCCTTCATTTGGTACATGGTCCTCTGACTTTTTCATTTTGTGTATTTTCTGTGAATGTGGTTTTCATTCCACAGGCTGCAGGATTATAGTTCTTGCTTCTGCTGTTTGCCCTCTCATTCATTCTTTCTTAAATAATATTTTGAAAAATATTTAGGTACATACCTAATCAGCTACATATTTCCTAGCCTCCCTTGTCATTGGTGTGGCAGTAATATTAAGTGATACAGTTTTTGGCAATGAATATGAACAGAAGTGATGAGTACCATTTCCTTGCCAGTTCTTTGAAACAGTGAACACACTCCTCCCGCTCTTTCCCTTTCCTAGGAGCTAATAAGTGGTGGTACCTAGGATACAACTTTAGCCATGCCTAAAAATATGATTCCTCAGGGGATGACATAGAAATAAGATGGAAGGAATCTGAGGGCCTAAATGATTGAGGGAGCAGAGATATCCAGACTTTGGTTGGACATCCAGACTCACTTTGGACTGTCTTCAGTATGTATATGAGATATATGTATATATATAAATCTTTTAGATCTTACTGTCTTGTCCTGTACTAATACTATTACACTAGGAAACAAAATGTGACTTGTACAGGGGTTGATATTGGAGGCATGCACCATGATTGAACAGAGACCCAGTTGCTGAGGGGCTGCCAAGAATCAGTATTTCACCTTACTCAATTTCCCTCCTGTGTTATGAAGTTCTATCGTGACACCCTCACTCACGTAAAATGTTGTGATTGCTTTCTCTCCTCAGCTGAAGGGTTTATGAACAAATTCACATACAGTAACCCATTTGTTCCTCGTACTAATCTCTTAAGTTGCTGTGAGTACAGGGTATGTTGATTATTCTCTCTTCTCCCCTTCATCTGATCCATTCTTTGCCTCTCTTTTTGTCCCATAACCAAAAGGAGGCAATGGCAGCAGCTTGGTTTGGGGTGAAAAGAGGGAGCTGTCAAGGTTGTTATTTCCAACTCTGTTCCTGCTTAGTCATTGTGTCTCTTACTTAGATGCATCCTTCCTTGAAATCAGGTTCTGCTACCTGGCCCAAAATTATATTTCCCCTTTCACCAGTCTCCAGCTACACTATTTGTCTCCCTTGTCCCTTCAGTCATAGTGATGGTAACAGCTTTGCTCTGTGGTTAATTTTTTGTGCCTCATCATCCCTTGTTTTCTTTATTTTTCTCTTAACCCTAATATACATCTATAAATAATTTCTTTGTTAATGTCTATTTAACTGATCTTTTTCTTGCTGCTATAATATATTGCCCCCATTTTACGGGTGAGGAAACATAGGTCCAGAAAAATCAACACCCAAGTTCACTTAATGAATGATGTAATAAGGATTTGAACCAGGCAATCTGATATAGTGTCTGTGTACCTGAATGCTAGGCAATGGTGCCCTCCATGTATCAGTGCATGGAGACTGCATAGAATTTCTCAGAAAGACCTTGGAAATAAAATAAATATATCACATTCTGAGAATTAAACTTTAACTGATCACAATGTGAATCAGAAAAGAGTTTGGAACTTTTTAAATGACCAGATACAGTGTTCCAGTTTTAACTGGAAAATAATATAAACAGTATTTAAAAATGAAAAAAAAAAAAAAGAAGTAAAAGGAGAGTGTAGTCTACCTAGGAGAAAAGCAAAAGGAGTTCAATAAAGGAAATGATGACAGTGTCCAACACTGGCTGTATATAGTATTTTAAAATTTAGGCCCATTGTTAAGGTCTTTCCAAATGTGTACGACAAAAGAGGCTGTCTTATTTTGGTGCCACTAAATATTTAATACATTTTGCTAAAACCTTTTATTCATATTAGCTGCACATCCAGCAGCTTTACGATTTTGATTTGTGTTTGTTACTCTGCCTATAAGGGGAGAATGGCCTAGTTTGTGCAGTCTAATGGTATGCTGTTCTTGTAGGTGTGTTTGCATTTTAAAATACTGGACAGAATTATATTCTGCATGATATATCAGCCCTATGAGTTGGTTAATGGTTATCTGGCCCTGTAGGGTAGAGCTGCTTTCAAGGATCTGAGAAAATTGTATTTTTAAACCTGTAAGACAGAATGACAATCATTTTATTATAGAGAGCAAATCTTTTTCAATTTGAATATTGGAAGGAAAGGAGTAATAGAAAGGTGATGTTCCCTACAATTAGCTAAGAGTCATGTAAAAATGCTAGCTAAGAGAAATATTTCTTAGGAGATATCAATTATCAGCATAAACCAAAAACAACACCAAAGACACAAGTATCTGTATGCCAGTTTCTTCCAGTCACTCAAGTTAACAGACAGTTCTTGAAGGATTTAGACTTTATAGCCTAACATAGAATTTGTCATAAAAAATACACAAACAACCAAACATGAGTATTGAAGCCAGCTTGACAGTAATATTTTCAGGGTAAAATAATAAATTGTCATTCTGTTCTATAAACAAGTCCTTCCTGAGTTTTATTTTTATAAAATCATCCCTGAGGGAGCTGACTTGATCATTTTTCCTAATCCTATAATGCTGAAACCGAGATATCAGACCCAGAATGACATAGATTTCCAGAGAGACTCAGTCTAATAACTTTAGTTCATCTGATTCCTGTGACTTCCAAAGTAGTTCTTAAGAACCTGGACTTTATAAAGAGAAACCTGGCTTTGACTTTTGATCTTGCCACTTCCCAGCTGTGTGATGTTGGGGGTGTCTTCATGTGTAAAAGTGGAATGCTATTGCCTGTATAATAGGGTGATGATAAAGATGAGATAAAATGGTATGAGTCTGGCTTGTGAACCACATATAGCAGCTATTATTATTATGGCCATTAGAACTCTGATAAACACAATTTAAACCTGTCTTTGATTACTAGAAATTACACCAGAATCTTGTAGAGTTTTGAATTAGCATTATGAATATTAATCATTATTTTACTACAGATGAGTAGATGAACAACTGCATGGAGATCTACAGTTAATAAATGCTATATACAGCAGCTTTTACTAGATTTACATACCTGTATAACAAGTAGACTGGTGAGATAATACTTGCTACTAATATATTTTTAATCACTAGATAATGGACAGAGATACTCAAAATTAAACACGTGCTTCAAAAATATTTCAGTGTAAAAGTAGGTCTAGGATCTGAGTCAGGAAAATTTTTTAAAACTATAGCAGATATAGTTGAGCTATTTTAATTGCAAAGAGTTAGATTTTAGTAGGAGATTTGTAAATAGACATTTTCTTATTGAATGAATATATGTTGTTATTAGATAGTAAATAATGTCTAGAATCTATGGATGCAGAGATGAATGTGAGAAAAAGTGTCTACTCTTAAGGAGCTTACATTGAAGTACATTTAATGTGCAACATTGGTTATTTCCTTGTATTCTTAAGGATAAGTTAACATAATTAGTTGTATAAAATTAAATGGGGAAAACAGACCCTAAACAAGTAGAGATTTAATTACAAGGGTATTATTTATGTATTTATTATTTATATTCTAACCTATAGTAGTGGTGCAAGAAAATCACTCAACTCTGCTAAAATGATTTTATCAGAGGTGGATATGAGTTAGCCAGGCAATGTGTATGTGGTGAGATGTGAGAGAAGAAGGGGGAAAAAAGATTCTATGTAAGGTAGAAACCTTGGCCCAGAGGATACATGGTATATTTGAAGGACTGAAAGATGTATTGGATATAAAATAAAAATAGATCTGGGGAGATAGGCAGGGTCAAATAATAAGGTGCTACATGAGGAATGGGCTCAATGAGAGATTTGCTATGGGAAGACAAAGTCATGGTGTAGGTAGGCTTATGATGATGGCCTGACTCAATGTGTTGATGGACTTATAAATGAAGTTGACAATAGAGAAAGGGAACAAATTCAAGGAAAAAAATATTTTTGATTGGGAACCATGTTTATTAATACTTTTGACTTACAGATTAGATATTTAAACCTAACTGTCACTCTCTTAAATTGTAAAGTCAAAGGCATATATTTATTGGTCTCTTAAAAAACACCAGATCTTTAGAGCACAGTGTTGATTTGTTATATTAATAGTTTATAATACTACAAAACAAAGAAAGAAAAGAGAATCCTGAAAATGTAGGAAAGAGGTTTTTTTTTTTTTTTTTTGGCCATGCTGTGAGGCATGTGAGACCTTAGTTCCCCCACCAGAGATCAAACCCCTGCCCCTTGCATTGGAAGCACGGAGTCTTAACCACCGGACCACCAGGGTATTCCCAGGAAAGGGTATAACTCTAAAAATCATCCACTGCAGGAACCAGAGGAAGAGCAGAGAGAACCATTTGGCATCTTTAGTAGAATTTAAGAAGACAGTGGACCTGTATAACAGGCTAGGAATCATTCTAAGAGGACAGTCATGAGAGAAAGCGGACAGTGGATGAAGGCATATCAGTTGCATGCCACCACCCCCAGACTAAGTTAAAGTTGACAATGGGAAAAATAAAAATGAGAATTGACAGTGCCAAAAACTGAATTGGAAATATGCCTCAGTGGCTTAAAGATTTGCTGAAAAAATCCATATCTGTTTTTTTAAATTTTAAGTATGATGGGAAGTGCAATAATCCACATTGCCCCTATATTCTTGCAAATAGAGAAATTCCAGTATGACCTTCACAACCAGCCTCTGACTAAAGCAGAACTTTATCCTGTTAGTCAGCACTATCTTACTTTTCCTACTGTAAGAAAGACAAAAGTCTCTTCAATTAACCAGTATTTTAACATTCAGTATAAGTGACTTGATTATGTCTTATCAGTGCCAACATGTCCTAAATTGCACTTAATACTCAGACCTACCAGACAGAATACCACAAATTTTTAATGTTCCCACATATTGGTAAATGATATTGTATAGAACTTATCAACTCTCTTGAACTTGAGATGTATTGTTTTAATATGAGGGAGATAAACAGGTGCAAAGTAGTTCTCTAAAAATGATTGGTCTGGTTCACTCACTCACAAAAAATCCTAAATGGCCAAAGTCTAAACATCATCTAAGAAAAATTGTCTGTCTGGCATAGTAATGCCACAGCTGCATCAAACTATATGAATCTGCCTTTAGAGTGACCTCTAAAGAGATCAATGAGTTTTCAACAACTAAATGCTTAAAACACATACCCACAAATATAATATATACATGGATTTGGGTAAACACAGTGGTAGTTAAACGAGTTTAGAGAAAAGTCTCAGAACTGATCACAAGATTACCTGAATTGAAAATATTCAGTAATACCTGATTTATTAGAAATCACAAGAAAAGGTATTTAAGGTCTTTAAAAACAATTCATAATGTCTTTGAAGTAAAAGTCTGTTATTGAAATTCAGATGAATAATTGTCCATGGCCTTGGCTTGCATGGTGTCCGACAGAGTGTCATAACTGCCGTAAAATCTCCTAATTAATTACATATGAGACCAGTCTCTCTACTTTCTTGTTTCAGGACCAGAATGTTCCAAACCACTTCTAAGATAGATGACTGAAAAAGAGAGAGAGACAGAGACAAAGGCAAAAGGAGACAGGCAGAGAATGTAGCAACACAAGCACATCATCTAACATACTTAGTAAAGATTAGCTTATGGAGAAAATTTAAAAACCCCTATGCCACAATTCCCCAACCACCATACCTTCTTCCCACAGGTAGCTAACTTTGATCAATTTGGATTTTTTGCTCCCCTGATACTTAATTCCATGTTGCTAAATATTTAAAATTTTTAGATATTAACTATTTTCTCCCTAATTTAAAGAAAAAGTTAACTTTCACCATCTTATTCCTCAGCCATTTCTCTTCCTTCATGATTCTAATAGTTATTTTTTGAGTCATTCTTTTGACTATAATTTTCATTTTGAACAATATTCTTAAGAGTTTTCATTTTTCACAGGAGCAAGGAAGCAGGTTTGAGCTTTTTCTCTACTTCCTCACCTAACAGCAATAGATACCAGCCATGGGAGTGAAAACAAGTTCCCACAACTTATACCATGAGTAAGACGGAGGCAGAGATTTTCAGAAAATCCCCAGTTAAGATGTAAGTGATTGGGAAGAGAGGGACATCCAAACCTCACAGAATAACTGCCAGTAGCTGTGATGGTGTGGCAGGTCCCATGAGGGAAACGGAGGAGCTCAAGCAGACCTAGAGAACATAGTGCCAGAGAACACCACAACTAGGACTCAACACCACCAGAATGAGAGCATCCTACCCCACCCCCAGGAGAAACTGATTCTGTCAATTCTAAGGACAGTAGGGCAGCAAAGGAGTGCCTGAAAATGGCTAAGGGGAAGAGGTGTGATAAGGTACAGAAAAAAGGGCATGAGAGGACCATATGTTAAAGAGACTGCACATCACATGAAATAGAAAAAGGTTTTGAGCTGTTGAAACCTCTCCCTTTCTCCTCCAAGGGATCCAGGGAAGTCCCAAGCATGTAAATATGAATTATTTAAACATGAATACAGATTTTAAAACATTCATAATCATATAAAGATTTTTTTAAAGATTAAAAATAAATGCCATTTGCATCAATGTGGATGGACCTAGAGATTGTCATACTGAGTGAAATAAGTCAAAGACAAATATCACATGATATCACTTATATCTAAAAAAAGTTACAAATGAACTTATTTACAAAACAGAAATAGAGTCGCAGATGTAGAAAACAAACTTATGGTTACCAGGGGAGAAAATGGGGTGGGGAGAGGGATGAATTGTGAGACTGGGATTGACAGATACACACTACTATGTATAAAATAGATAACTAATAAGGACCTACTGTATAGCACAGGGAACTCTTCTCAATACTCTGTGATGACCTATATGGGAAAATAATCTAAAAAAGAGTGGATATATGTGTATGTATAACTGATAGTTTCTGCTGTACAGCAAAGTGTAACACTAAAATAAAATAAATAAAAGTAGCTGGAAGAAAATTAATTAATTAATTAATGTGGAGGTTTTCAGCATAAATAAGTAAATAAATAAGTAAATAAATAAATAAATCGCCAGAAAAAGGCTAAAATGAAGTAGGAGAGAACAATAACAAGGCATAACTTCAGTTTAAATATATATGCATTGGAACTCTGAAACAATAACAAGACACTAAAATAAAGGAATTTGGAGGAGAACTCAGATACGTAAAATGCTCATTTTTAACAGGCCCTTTGTTTATGTGACAAAGATATTTTCAGTTAATAGTAATAAAATAAAATAAATAGTAATGATCAGAAAGGAGATTCAGAGAATTATTTTCAAGTTTGGATAATCATACTAGTAAAAATAAAAACTAATATAAAATACTAAAGGTAATGAATTACTTCTAAACACATTAATAAAGATACCTTGATAAAAAGTAAAAAGGAAACATATCTATGTTGATCTGTCTTCAAAAGTAATGTAACATTATAATTCCCATTTTCAAGACTTCTGTAAATTCCATGATCTTCACATCTTCATGTTTATTAGAAAATCACATATAGCAAATAGAAAAATCTGAGCAGATTCTTTTGTATCCACATTTTCTTTTGGATAACACAGGACTTTGAAGGTGGAAATGAACTTTGCCAAATTTCTCTTTACTGTGTTCACAACTTGACAGTGAACAGCACACCAGCTTTTGTGGGAAAGTCCTTTTACTTTTACATCAGTAATCTGCAACATGGTCACACTGCAGAACAGAATTAGACTATTTCAAATCGTGCATCTTTGGCTTTACAATTGCTGCACTCATTGTTTATCTGAATTTGTTGTTTACAGAAAAGGCTATGTGGTATCACCAAGATGAGAGACACAAACTAAATCAGAAGACAGCTAGAATGATTTTGAGACATTACAAGTTTACTCTTGAAAGGATAACATGTGGCTGAGTCTGCATACTTCCAGGCTAGTTGTATAACAGAGTTCTCTAAAGTAACTTCCAAGTATAAAATATTTATTAAAGAGAAGTAATAATTTGCTATTAGGAAGCATATTTATGTGTATGCAAGTTAAACTCAACAGTAGAGTAATTGTTTAGAAAATTAGACAAAAAAATATTTGGGGTAATTAAATTCTTGCTAGCAATATTGAAATTGCTGGCACCTAATGATAATAAAAAAGTAGATTAGGTGTTAGTAAATGTTATTATTGATCTAAAATCCTCTAAACAGAAAGCATTCCTTTGTTGCCTACACCCAGATTTGACCACTCCAACCACAGTGACCTTGGAATCTGAATGAGTGGAATAAATTCTAGGAACTAAAGGAACACAGAAATTCTATACTTCACTCAGCACTTTGCTTGTTTGTAGTAATGTCAGCATTTTTATTTTAAAACTTTTTACAAGGGAGAATAAAGTAATTATGTTATGAATAAGTAGATTCAATGTAAAAGATGCAATTGTAAAATCAAGTAGATTAAGTGAAAATAGCTTAAAATTAAACTGAAAATATTTTGAAATAATGATATCTGTGTATTAAAAATATATACTCTTAGAGGAATGTCTTCACAGTAACAATAAATACTGCTAGTAATACCATATTTAAGTCTTTGAGAGTTATGCTCTAAATGGAAATTGGAATTCACAGAAATGCCTGATTTGATTACAGATCCTTTTTTTAGAGATTTTTTAAAAATTATTTATTTATTTATTTTTGGCTGCCTTGGGTCTTCGTTGCTGCACACGGGCTTTCTCTAGTTGTGGTGAGTGGGGGCTGCTCTTCGTTGCATTGCACAGGCTTCTCATGGCAGTGCCTTCTCATGTTGTCGAACACAGGCTCTAGGTGTGCGGGCTTTGGTAGTTGTGGCCCAAGGCTCAGTAGTTGTGGCTCACAGGCTCTAGAGTGCAAGATCAGTAGTTGTGGTGCACGGGCTTATTTGCTCCACGGCATGTGGGATCTTCCTGGACCAGGACTCGAACCTGTGTCCCCTGCATTGGCAGGTGGATTCTTAACCACTGCACCACCAGGGAAGTCCCTGATTATAGATCCTGAATATAAGCCTGGAAAGCAGAAAGAGTGAAGCATTGAAAAGTAATAGGATCATGAAAAAAGTCACAGGTGTCAGCCTGAATTCATGCCTACTAACCAAAACTGTGACAATGTGAATATTAGAAAAGAAATAATAATTTCAGTACTTTAAACATGTGTAATCAATGAAAATAAAGGAGCATGAAATATATTTATTTAAGAAGGAAAGCCAGAAAAGAATTCTTTGTAAGCATACGGGGAGTCAGTTGAACCATTACTTTTTCAAATTTGAAGGACACATACCTAACTTTTTCTGATAGAAGAAAGTGATCCAAGTTTACTATAAAATAATCAATTCAAGTAGAATGTTATCTTTATACACCACCAATTGGATATATTTACTCAGGCAAAAGTTACCAAGTGGTGATAAGAGCATTAATTACATGGTTAAAGGAAAAAGAGACATTCATATGATACCAAAATAATATTATGCAAATTGTAGAAATTATTTTTAGTCACAAGTTAGAAAATAAAACTAATGAAAGAGTTAGAATGTCATAATTATAATAAAATAACCTATTTAAGCATCATTAAAGAATGGTCAGCCACACATTTGTGTTTCATGCCATGATGCATTTTGAACTATAAAACAGCCCTAATTACACACTAAGATTTAAAGGTGTTTTAGCTACATTTAATATATGGACACATCAAGACTTTAGAAGTATTTCCCATTTACGTGAGGAGAAGACAATACAGATATAGGTATACACCACCATAATATTGTCTTTGGTGACACTCATTAATTTACCAGTTTAATCTCTCCAATTTTCTCCAGTAGGTGACCCATTTCATAAAAAGGTGTTATGTGTTTGTCTTATGCAATTTGTTTTTTTAAAATTGAAGTATAGTTAGTTTACAATGTTGTGTTAGTTTCTGGTGTACAGCAAAGAAATATAGATATATATATATATCTTTTTTCACATTCTTTTCCACTATAGTTTATTACAAGATGTTGAATATAGTTCCCTGTGCTATACCTTGTTAGGAATTTATTGCTTATATAGTAGTTTGTATCTGCTAATCCAAATTCGTAATTTATTCATTCCTCACTTTCCCCTTTGGTAATCATAAGTTTGTTTTCTGTCTGAGTCTGTTTCTGTTTTGTAAATAAGTTCATTTGTATCATATTTTAGATTCTATATATAAGCGATATCATATATTTATCTTTCTCTGTCTGACTTACTTCACTTAGTATGATAATCTCTAGGTCCACCGATGATGCTGCAAATGGCATTATTTCGATTTTTTATGGCTGAGTAGTATTCCTCTGTGTGTGTGTGTGTGTGTGTCTGTATGTGTGTATTGATATATACCACATCTTCTTTATCCATTCACCTGTCGGTGGACATTTAGGTTGTTTCCATGTCTTGGCTGTTGTAAATAGTGCTGCTATGAGCATTGGGATGCATGTATCTTTTCGAAGTAGAGTTTTCTCTGGATATATACCCAGGAGTGGGATTGCTGGATCATATGGTAACTCTAATTTGTGTTTGTAAAGGAACTTCCATACTGTTCTCCATAGTGGCTGCAACAATTAAATTCCCACCAATAGCATAGGAGGGTTTGTTTTTCTCCATACCTCTCTAGCATTTAATATTTGTAGACTGTTTAATGATGGCTATTCTGAGTGGTGTGAGATGATACTTCATTGTAGTTTTGATTTGCATCTCTCTAATAATTAGCAATGTTGAGCATCTTTTCATGTGCCTATTGGCCTTCTGTATGTCTTCTTTGGAAAAATGTCTATTTCTGTCTTGTGCCCATTTTTTTTTTATTGTGTTGTTTGTTTTTTGTTATTGAGTTGTATGAGCTGTTTAGAAGGTCAAGGACAGTGTCTTACTCAATTTCTGGCCTCCAGAAATCACAATTTTGTCCCATAGTAAATGCTCAATACATAGAGATGAAGTGGAATAAAAATCCTTAACCTATATATATGCCTTTAAAGTTTGAGGAAAAAATTTGCATAACTAGTATTCTTATAAAGGAAATCATCTTTATAGGAGAAATCCTTCACAAGGAATGAATGGATGGTATCATGTTCAAGTGCAAAAAGCTTAATCTTGATTTGAATATTGTAACCTCTGCTTATTAATTTTGTCTGAGGGCAAATCACTCATCATACTCATTGGTGAACAGAGGATAATGATATTTATTCCACAGAATTTTGAGAACATCACAGGCCAACTACAATGTCTGGCTTATCTATCAAGCACGTTCTAACTCTTCCTCACATGAATATACCTGCATAACTCCAGAATTTTGAAACAAGTTCTCTCAGAGTTTACAACCATTTTAAACAAAACAGTTGATTATCCAAGTGTTGTCTTGATCTGTGGATAATCTCAATTTAATCTACTCTTAAAACCAGTGATAGATTTTACCTTTGGCCAACATTCTAGTTAAGATAATTATCAGCATGCTAGCTATGAGTTCTCTGCCCTCTGAAGCAGTAGAGCAGATTAAAAGCAAATTTAAAGAAAAATGCAAATGTTTTTCTATTTTAAAACTTATATTGATATCACCTAAGAGCCCATAAATTGGGTGTCTTTAAATAGAACTCAGAGACATGACCCATATTTCTCAGAATCAGGAGAGTACCATCCTAGAATAGATTATTTGCTTTTATTTATCTTTTGTCATTTTTACCCTACTTAGGAAACAAAGTCACTTAAACTTTACTTGATCCGTCTTCCCTAGCAATGTGTTAGTTTATGACAAAGCAGGGTCTTATTGAGGTTTTGATCTGTAGGGTTCTGTTGGGTTGTGGAAAGCCCAAACTATTGCTGGGAATACAGATTAAAAGAGAAGTGAAAAATCTGTGAAAAGATAAAAATTAACCATTGAAATAGTTCTGTATATTTACAGTTATGAATAATCCTTTGTAGGAAAATTATAAAATTTTAAGTTAAGTAATCTCATAAATTTTATTATGGGAAGCTTTCCAAATTTAAGGTATTTTTAAAATGTTACCATCTTAAATAGATTTTAAGGCCACAACATATGACCCTGAACAAATATATACATTGAATAAGTTATAGAAGTCTTTTCAGTTTAATGTAATATAAAGCAGTTATTACAATAGTAACTGCTTCAAAAGATTGTTGTGATGATTAAACATGATGATATGAATAAATAACTTAGAAAAGTACCAGTAGTAGAGTAGTAGCAGTAGTAGGAGTAGTACATTCTATGATTCTACACTGTGTACTCATTGATCTAACCATGTCAAATTACAATACTTAAATTTTGGTGTGCTATAATGTCTAATGATTCCAGGCCTTTGAACATGCTTCTCCCTTTACATAGAATGTCCTTCTGGCTCACATGGCAAGCATTGCCTCATATTCAGGAATTATTCAATCCTTCCAAGAGCCCAGAGGCCACAACTGACCCACTTAGGCAAGGTTTATATATCTTTTAAAATCACCTAGAATTCTCATTAATCATTGTCACATCAAATGACTTGCCTGTACTCGCTTAAAAAAAAAAAAAATCACTCACCAGTCTGCAAATGTAATAGCCACATCCTTTTAAATTCAAAGCAGTAATGATTTAGAAATTGCAGGAGAGAATATAATGAACATGAAGGGCAAAATTTTTGAAGATGATGTAAGCAAAACCATGATAAATCCACAAATTTGAATTTCAGAAATATGTTGTCATTTATCCTAACTTATTATTGATATTGATAGAAAATATGGGATGTGGATTTCACTAATAATGAGAGGAAAACAGAGATAAAGAAAATTTGAACAAAATTGAACAAAACAGGAAGGGAAAAAATTTTTAAAAAGCAAAAAATAATTATAAGCAAACATAAAATTAAATACATGAACAAACTTGAATGTTGTCATCATAGAAGTAAATTGTGAAATTACCTTACATATTGAAAGAGTTAAAATTCCAGCAGTGATAAAAGTTATTGTAGGCAGGTGCAAAAAATGTGAGGTAAGCAATATTATTATAAGAAAATAGAATTGAAAACAAGGAGCATTATATGCTTTAAATACATCTATTTTATGTTAATGAAAGCTATAATTTATCAGTAATATGCATGATTTATGATCTTCAAATTTTTAGTGTTGTCTGGGAAGGGGAATTTCCCCATCTACCTCTCTTGAATTCTTGTGGATGAACTAAGGAATAAAATTGACACAAAACATATTAACAGGAGAAAAAGAAACAAATTTTAATTTGTGTGCAAGGAGGTCTCATAGAAGTAGGATCTAGGAAGTGACCAAAGAAGGCAGCTTTTGTATTCTTTAGAAAAAGAAACAATAAATCTCTGAGGAATTAACAGGACAAAGAAACTTAGGTTTTGAATGCTCAATTAGCAAAGAATGTAAATAGAATTTGGGCTTGGGGTAGTAAATTAAAGAATAACAAGGTTTGTTCATACAGGCTTCTCGCACCAAATTCCCTGTCTCTGGTGATAAGAGTGTCCTTCTATCTCCAGATGCAGGGAGTGCACCTTTCACATGAGAGATTTGTTTCTTGCTTTCAGAGAGACAGTGAGAAGGATCAGAGTGGCCCTTTTACATTCGCTGTTTCTTAAGACTACTCAAGATTTAAGAGTAACTCATTTCTCTCAGAATTTGACAGACAGATTAGATAGTAAATAAGTATTTGTGTAAGGTGTGATTAATATTATCAACATCCTTTATTACAAATATATACATCCACATTCGTATAAATAATAATGTATTCTACAGAGACTGTGCAAGGTTTGTAGCTGTCCATGAATATCATTCTATCAAGAGTGGTCATATAGAATATCACAAACTCTCAATGCAATAATAAATATTATAGCCCATATACACTATAGTGGAAAAAAAGGAAATGTACATTTTGGATGCAGCCTAACCATAATCAGAAAAACATCCAGACAAATTTAAATATTTATAGTTGGAAGTAAAAATTGAAAAGATACAAAGCAAGTAGTCATCTCAGAAAAATATAAAAATTAACAAATAAATAGAAAGAAAAACAGAAGGAAGAATTAAATATATAAGCAGATGAGAGAAATGCTGTGTTAAATAACTAATTTTTGGAAGCAAAAACATATAAAGTACTGCGGAAACTATGCTCAACAAACCACAAATACACCATATCACTTATTAGACAATACAAAGGAAGATTAAGGGTGGCAATATCTGCAAATCGCATAATTCATCTATGTAGAAAAACAGAATCAACAAAAGCGTTTTATAACTGATAATATAGTTTACTAATATAGCAAAATACAAAATACATATTGAAAAATCACAAGGTGTTGTTTTTAATATCAGTAATAAATAGCTAGAAAATTGAATTTAAAAGAACCTGAGTAATGTCTGCAAGACGGTGGAATAGGATATCTCCAGACCTTATACCCCCACAGAAAAAATGGCTTGGCAGCCATTCATGGACAAAAGCCCCATAGTTTTCCATGAACGAAAGAGTGATAAAGGCTTAACCAGACAAAAAATGATGGAGTTCACGACCACTAGACCTGCCTCATGAGAAGTGTTAAGGGAGATCTTCAAGTTGAAACAAAAAGATGGTAAACACCAACACAAAAGCATATAGAATGTATAAACCTCACCACTAAAGATAAATACAGTATAAAAAGAATATTATAATCTGTAATAGTGGCTTAAAATCAGTTCTAACACTAGAATATAAATTAAAAGACAAAAGCAGTAAGAGTAACTGTAACCACAGAATTTGTTAAGAGAAACAAAACATAGAAGTAAAATCTGCCGCCAATTCCATAACGTGTGTATGGGGAGGTGTGAAGGATAGAATCTGCCTGTTACCAAAGTCAGCAGTTTAAAAGAGACTGCAATAACTGTGAAGTATTCAATGTAAATCCCATGGTAACTACAAAAACAAGTACAGTAAATATACAAAACATAAAGAGAACAATCAAAACATAACTACAAAATAAATCAAACCAGAAAGATAACAAAAGGAAAGGAAGAGAGAACTACAAAACAAACACAAAACAATGAACATAATGGCAATAGTAAGTCCTTACCTATCAAATATTACTTTAAATGTAAATGGACTTTACAAGGGTGAAATAGACAGCAATACAATGATATTCTGAGGAATTTTTATCATGAATTGGTGTTGAATTTTATCAAATGCTTTTCTCTGCATGGTTTTATGTAATTATGTGAGTTTTGTTCTTTAGCATGTCAATATAATAGATTACATTTTTTAAATTTATTATATGGAATGAACCTTGAATCCTTGGAGTTAATCCCAACTTGGTCATAGTGTATAATTTTTTGTATATTGCTGAATTCTGTTTGATAATACTTTATTAAGAAATTTTGCATCTATATTCATTACAGGCATTGGAATATAGTTTTATTTTTTTGTAAGTGCTTTGTCTTCAGTATCAGGGAAATATTAACTTCATAAAATTAATTGGGAATTGTTCCCTCATCTTATATTTTTCAGAAGAGATTGTGTAGAAATGGTGTTAATTCTTCTTTATGTTTGGTAGAATTCTCCAGCAAAACCATATGGGACTTTGGATTTCTTCATTGGGCATTTTAAAATTATGAATTCAATGCCCTTAATAGTTATAAGAGAGTTATAAGACAATTCAAATTATCTATTTTATATTTGACGAGTTGTGGTAGGTGGTGTTTTTTGAGGACTAGGTCTATTTCATGTAAATTTTCAAATTGATGCATTTAGAGTTGTTCATAGTATTCTTTTTTTACCCTTCAGATGTCAAAATGCATAGTAATATTCCATGCTTCGTTCCTAATATTGATGATTTGTGTTGTATTTTTCTTTTTGTTAGTCTTGCTAGAGCTTTGTCAATTGTACTGATCTTTTTTAAAGAGACTTGTTGTTGTTGTTTCATTGATTTTTCTCTATTGCTTTTTTTGTTTTCAATGTTGCTGACTTCTGCTCTTACCTTCATTATTTCCTTTCCTCTACTGAGTTGAGGTTATCTTGCTCTTTATTTTCTAAGTTCTTAAGGTGGGAGCTTAGATTATCAATTTAAGACTTCTCCCCTTTTCTAAGGTGTACACCTATTTATTGCTAAAAATTTCCCTCACAATATTGCTTTAGCTGTGTCACACAAATTTTGATGTATTACATTTTAATTATCATTTATTTCAATATATTTAAAAGTTTTCCTTGATACTTCCTCTTTGACTCATGGATTATTTAGAATTGTGATGTACAGTTTCCAAGTGTTTTGAGTTTTTTCCTTTTATCTTTCTGTCACTGATTTCTAGTTTCATTACATCGTGGAGAAAACATTGCATGTGATTTCATTATTTTAAGTTTGTTTAGATTTGTTTTATGGTCTAAGATATGGTCTATCTTGGTGTATGTTCTGTAGACACTTGAAAAGAATGTGTGTTTTGCTGTCACTGGATGGGATGTTGTAAAAGTATTGATTCAATCCCATTGGTTGATAAGTTTGGTAGTGTTGATTTCTTTCATATTCTTATTGATTCTCTGTCTAGTTGTTCTATCAATCATTGAGTGAGAAGTATTAAAGTCTCCAGCTCTACTTGTGGGTTGGTTTATTTCTCAGTCATCCATTTATTTGTTGGCACTTGCAAGTTGTCAGCCTCCTCAGGTTTTGGGCTAGGTTATATATAGCAAAAAAAATAAACCCAAAGAACTCATTATTATTTTATTCCTTGGAACCTGGGAACCCTAGTCAGTCTTCTTTCTTTTATCCATATTTCAGAGACGTCTTACATTTGTTTTATATATTATGTCCATGTTTCATAGCTGTACTTAGAATAGGAAAAAGTGTGTCTATGTCACCTTCCTAGAATAGGAAGTCCTTTATCTTTTTATTTTTACTTTCTAGCTCTGGTGTATAACAATCCCATAAAAAATATTTACCTGTCATTTTAAAGTAGCACTTCTCAACTTGGGTCAAGTTAGAATTATATGAAAATCTTAAAACATTACTAATATCTTAATGATCCCCTTAAATGTTCTGATTTGTAGTTTTGAGTTATTACCTGGATATGGGATGTTTAAAAGCTCTCCTTAATAAATCAAATGGGAAGGAAAGGTGGAGGGTCATTATTTTAAGTAATTTGTGAAGAATTTGAATGTAAGTTATCCTGACATGATCCAGGTAGCTGAATCTCTCTCTTCCATGAGATTCTAGGTCCATAACATTGAATTACAAGAATATCACCACTTAACTTGAGTCATTGACAGATAGGTACATGTTGGTATTATTGTATCATCATTTTCCTTCCTAATTGAGAGAAAATCATTTTTATAAAAATCCATACATAGAAACATCAGCAAAATGGTAGAATAGGAGACTACTACTGACTTTCCCTCCTCCGTGGACATACCAAATATACAGCTACTCATAGATCAGTACCCTCTGAGAGAAATCCAGGAACTGGTTGTGTAACTTCTACACAGTGGGCAACTGAGAAAATACCCATATCAAAACAGGTAGGAAAAGCTTAGACATCCTCAGGCTGTAGACCCATCCCTGGGACAGTGCCTGACAATCAGGAGGGGATCTCTAATCCTCAGCATCTCCCTGGTACATCTAGCCCCCTGACTTTTATGAGTGCCACCTGAGGAACTGGCTCCTAAACCCTTTAGCTTGAAGGGACAATGGAGCTTGGCATTTGTGAGTCCCCAGGGACCACATAAAATAAATAGGCTGTTTTTAAACAATGATTTTTTTCAAAGAAGATATAAAATTGCCAACAGGTATATGAAAATATGTTCAACATCACTAATCATCAGGGAAATGCAAATCAAAAACACAATGAGGTAATACCTCATACCTATTGAGATGGCTATTATCAAAAGACAAGAGATAATAAGTGTTCATAAGGATATGGAGAAAAGGGAATCCTTGCACACCATTGATAGGAATATGAATTGGTACAACCACCATGGAAAACAGTATGGAGGTTCCTCAAGAAATTAAAAATAAAGTTACTATATAATCCAGCAATTTCACTTCTAGGTATTTATCCAAAGGGAATGAAAACACTAACTTGAAAAGATATCTGCACCTCCATGTTCATTACAGCTGTATTCACAGTAGCCAAGATATGAAAACAACCTGGTGTCCATTGATGAATGAATAAAGAAAATGGGAGGTATATATGCACAATGGAATATTATTCAACCTTAAAAAAGAAGCAAATCCTGCCATTTCCAACAACATGGATGAACCTGGAAGACATTATGCTAAGCAAAATAAGCCAGGCACAGAAAGACAAAGATTGCATGATCATACTAATATGTGGAATATTAAAAAAATTAAGTACAATAGGGCTAAACTCATAGTGACAGAGATCAGAATAGTGGTTACCAGAGGCTGAGATATAGGGGAAAAGAAGAGATTAAAAAAAATAATAATGAAGAGAGAAAGTAGAATAGTGTTTCCTAGGGCTGAGGAGTTGGAGTCATGGGGATTTATTTATGGTTCAGAGTTTCTGTTTTGCAAAATGAAAATAGTTCTAGAGAAGGATGGTGGTGATAGTTGCGCAGCAATGTGAATGTCCTTAATACCACTGAGCTCTACACTTAAAAATGAATAAGATAGTAAGTTTTATGTTCTACATATTATAATAAAATATATATATCTATATAAATATAATAAAATATATATCTATATAAATATATATATTTTTTATTGTGGTGTATATATTTATATGTGTGCGTGTGTGTATATATACACACATATTTCCTTGTTACAATTTGTTACTCAGTTTGGTAACTATGATTTTCTTAACAGTATTTAACATAATTGCATTTAATTTGAGGAGTTAAATGAATAAACTTCTGATAATATGGGCTGTTTAAAAATGTAAAATATCCGGTAAATGAAAATTCTCTCTTTTTGACATATCTGCTCAGTGGCCAAGTATTCATTGCTTTTTATACTCCTATGTCTTTGGTAGCAAAAATTTCTTTTGAAGTTAAAATGTTAACAGCAAGACTTTGATCCTATAATTGGGGGAAAATGTCATATAAATGTAATGCTCCTAGGACCTGAGCTTTGGCATGTGTAATATAAATCAGTGGGTAATCTTTTCTACTGGATTATGCTTTGGTGATATTTGTGCAAAAAGAGTCAACACAATGAATAACTTCCTATTTACAGTGAATGCCTAGTTTATACATTTGTATAGACTGTATATCTAAAATACATTTTTTTCTCTTCTTTCTAACTGGAGAACAATCAGTAACATTCATTTTTCAGATCCTTGTAAGTTAAGCCAATTCTAGTAATATAACAGATAAACTTTGAAAACAGTGGTTTAAAAAGAAATTGAAGTTTATTTCTCTCCCAGTAAAGTCTCAATTTTTGACTCTGCATAAGGCAGTCATCCAGGCACCCAACCTGACAAGAGATTTGCCATTTTCAACAAAGTTTCCCTGCACCAGGAGAAGGGGAAAGAAAAAGTGGAGAGTTATGCCAGAAATTTTGTTTAATGAGCTGAATGTGGGAGAGTGTACGTTTCCTTTACCCACATCCCATAGCTTCAAAATCCTAATTACATGCCCACTCCTAAATAAAAGAAATGCATTAATTAGCAGCTAGTCAGTCACTACCTTTCCTTGTCCTCTTACATATATTGTCTAATTTTATATTCACAACAATCCAATAAAATTAAATTTTATAGATGAGAAAGCCGAGGCTTTAAGAGATCAAGCAGATACCTCAAGACCATCAAACTAGTAAATGGTAGTTAGAAATGGGAGCCCAGAATTTTCTAACTCTAAAACAAACTATTTCATAAACAAAATGAAAGTTCATTTACAAAGCACTTTAGCCATAGAAAAGTGAGGAGAGCTAATTTATTTTATAATTTCTAATTCACTAAAAATCAGAAACCCTTTTTGGTTTGGGTGTTGTATGATATTAAAATTTTTATGGTATTTCCACTAACATCTCTTCTTTAATATGATAAATCAGTGTTATCAACTTGAGAAATAAAACCACAGCCCCAAAGCAAACTTTTTCTTCATGCAAACTATTGAAGCTGTGGCAAATTTTTCTGGTTATTAAAACACTTGGTTGCCTTTAGTTTATCAAGGCAAAAATACAAGTCAGGGAGACTTAGCAAGGTATTGAAATTTGCCAGCTAATTTTTCAATCCTAAGTGAAAAGGATAGTACACTAAATTAGTAAGGTTATATTCTTACTGTTGTAATCTTATAATCTTACTAATGTAATCTTACTTTACGTTAACCATGGACTATTCTGGTTAATATCAAGTAAAATTATGAAGTCGCTATCTTAGATGTCACAAATCATAATCTAAGTTGCAATAGTTAGAAAAAATAATGAGATTAATAAGATGGTTCATTTTGTCATTGGTAATAAACAATAAATCAATTATTTGTGCTAATTAAAGAGAGGTACAAATACAGTTATTTGTGTTCACTATGCTCAGAGTTTACAAAGAGAAATTTATATTTGCAACTTAATTGTGATAATAACATTGCACATAAGTGTTTGCTAGAAAATGTGCAAAGTACTAGACACAGTAGTGAGGAAAAGTTTTATGTTCTTTTGTGAAATATGAAAAGCAAGCATTTGAGGTTAACATGACATCCTTCCCCCAACAATATTCCTAAGAATTACAACAATCCTATGAAATCAGCCATCAAGAAAACTTTAGAATAAGTAACTCAGAACTGACTGCAGTTCTCAAAAGCCCAATATTATCCTTAGCAAACCAGCGTTCCTTCTTGCCTGTCTGCCTGCCTGCCTGCCTTCCTTTCTCCCTCTGTCCTTCCTGCCCTCCCTCCCTTCCTTCCTTCCTTCCTTCCTTCCTTTGTGTGTGGGGGGGGGGGTGGGGGAAGGGCAGAGGTAGATTTCATGTCATATTTAAATGCCTTTTAGTTTAATCAATCAATGCCCAGGATTAAACATTGAGCTGAGGTAACATGACATTAAGAAAGGGGGGGGGGGGACAAATAAAATATATGTTAGTAGACAAACTCATTCCCATTGTGTTCTAGGTGGAAAATTAGGCCAAGTCAGGATCTTACTGCTTTTCTTAGGAAAGGAAATAAGTTACATAGCCTGAACATTTGCTGTGTTTTTAGAATCCTAATTTGCAAGGAAAATCCTTACATTGCACCTACTCCATACTTCATATGAGTGTCTGATTAACTTGCATATTTAAATTGCCCAAAGTGAAACATAAAAATGTCTTATAAAATAATTCTTCATCACCAATGGATAGTTAAATAGATCAGTGGTAGAAAAATGGCTAGGTAAAATTTTAGCAAACAGAACCATAATCTAATGCTCAACTAGCACAAATCCAAGAGCCTATTCAGTGTTCTTATATTTAAGAAAACTAAAATTTTAAATGTTTACTTAAAAAAAGGGAAATTGATACAATTCTACCGTTTTGTTTTCCGGGATTCTTGTTATTCTTGAAGATGTTTGTACTCTTATGTGAAACAAGTTTTTTAAAAAGATATGGAAAACATGCATATTACCACAGAGACCAACATGGCCATTATTCTCAATCTGTTCTCTTATCATTAATCATGTTTCAAAGTGCATTTTGACCCTCTTATCTTAAATCAAAGGTATGTCAAAGTTTTAAAAATTGACTATATTATAAACAATTAACTGCTCTACAATTGTAAAGTGGCTTTGCAAATGGTAATGTTTCAAATATCTATTTTGGAACTGGGGCTATAATATATTTAGAGATTTGTTACCCAGATATTTACTTAACTTCCCTGAATCCCAGGATGTTTGATTATTTTTAATGGTCTAATTGGTAAATAAAATTAAAAAGTTGACCAATCAAGTTCATCAATACAGTTAAATTGGTTTGGATTTATACATATAATTTTTCCAAACATATCAAAGAATATTATTTGCCTCTTTACTCTCACATATATATTAGAAGGATTCATTTCAGACAGAGATTATTTTAAACTCAAGTAGCAGCATATTGCTTCTATATTATTTAATATGGTATCATGAAATAACATTCACTAAGTTAATCAAAATAATAATTAAATGCAAATATATGGAAATCTTATCAGAATTTTGAAAAATGTTTCCAAAATAAAAGTATGCAATACATTTAGACAATCAACAGTGAAAAGCCTGTTAAAATTATCAAAGATAATTTTGATATTAACAGTAATAAACCTATTAAAATTAGCAAAGATTTGCCAAAGAATATAATGAGTATCAGTATTTCATCACTGATAGTAATTGAATAGACTGGGCTCCAAATAGCAAATCCCATTCCCTTCACATCTAGAAAAATGTGAAATTCTGGGATATGGTGAAAACATAATATTGCTTCATAATTAGTACCAAAAAACCTAAGCAATTCTTTAGGGCAATATATTTGCTATCTCAAGTATACCAGTAAAATATTACTCCATTGATTCTTTTTTACTTTTGCATAATTAATAAATTTTAGAATCACTCTTCTTGGAATATTCATTCTCACATTTCCAAGTTGCTTAACTTTCTGGGATTGAGTGGCTTATAACTTCAATTTTAACTAATTTTGAAAGATTTCTTGGATACTATACAAGTTATCTAGCTATGGTCTTAAAATGAAGAGCAAAGTGAAAATGGGATGAATTTTTTAAAATAATATAACAAATAAACACAGAAAAACAAAATACTTGAAGGAACCTAATATAACAAAGAAATATTGTGAGGCTAACTTCTCCCCAGCTTCAAAAATAGGAGTTGTATGCTGCAGTTGGTAATTGACATCATTATAAGAATAGAGAAGCATAAAGCACATTTATATCCATAAAAACTGACAGTTAAAGAAATTAATGTAACATTTGAAAATAACTGAATGAATCACTAATCATAATCACAAGAAAATGACATTATTAATGTGACTTCATAGTAAAAGTGATAATTACATGCATCAGGAAGAATGAAAAATTGCATATCAACTTTTTACTCTAAGCAAATTTGTTAATTTACAGGAATACCAAGTAATAACTGAGTCACCTCTAGGAGAAGTTTTTTTAAAGTGCATTATGACAACACTAACTGAAATGTAAAACAAAAATATCACCTACCATGTCATCATATCATCATTTCATCGATGCAGTATAGTCATTTGTCCTTTTTAATTCCTTGCCTTTATCAATAAACAATTCACTATGAAAACAATAGCAAGCACTCCTTAGAGGTGAGAAAAAGAGTTATTTAAATTTTATTCTTTACTCATTTTTACATTTTTAAAAAATTCATCTTATCTCTGTAATAAGGAAAATGAAACTTTGCATTTTATTTCTAAAACCATAAAAGAAAAAATTTCTGAGCACTAAAAATACTTGTAGTAGAGGGTACTGTGATGAAGAAGATTTGTCTCCCTGGGCCTTTCTCTAACACGATTCATGCCACACATGACAACTCTGAAGCTGAAATAAAAAAGGACTTAATCTTTGCTTACTACATTACTCTTTGCAGCACAGTAATACATATGTAAAAAACAAAAGGGTGTAATCAAGATTAGGGTTTGAGCAGAGGAGTGTCAGGAAAGACTTTAGAAGCTATTCTTTCTACTGTAGGAAGATAGAATTTACCATCTCTCTGATTAATAAGATCTATACAGCAGCAACTAAAACACATTTCAATGTTTAAAGTATAAATAAGATGTGAGACTATAGTTTCCCTTTTCACTTCTAAAAATAAAAGAGTACTGAGATATAAAATGCAGGACAAAACAAAGTGACTTTTCATCTATGTCAATATGTGTTTACTTGATCAGAGGAGTTATTCAAAGTCTACAGGATGCAATACAATTTCTGCTTTTCAGTTCTAATTCCTAAGGATACATATGTGGAATAGTTTATCATGTCTTTTGCCCATTTTGTAATTGAATTTTTCTTTTTCTTTTTACTTTTAAGGTTTGTTGTTCTTTATATATTCCAGATACCAGTCTTTTGTAGGATAGGTGGTTTGTAAATATTTTCCCCTGGCCTGTATCTTGCTTTTGATCTTGGGGTCTTTCACAGAGCAAAAGTTTTTCAGTTTGATGAGACTCAATTAATATTTCTTTTGTAGATCATGATTTTGGTGTCAAGTCTAAGAACGATTTGCCTAACCATTGACTTAAATGTTTTTCCTAAATTTTTATTGTTTCACAGTTTACATTTAAGTCTGTGATTTATTTTGTACTAATTTCCATGTAAGGTATAATATTTGAGTTTCATATTTTTTCCTATGCATGTCCAATTGTTACATTTTTTGAAAAAATTCTATCTTTCCTCCATTAAATTACTTTTGCACCCTTGTCAAAAATTAGTTGCCCATATTTGTGTTGATCTCTTTCTGTGTTCTTTACTTAATCTTCTGTGTCAGTCTTGATTGCTGTGGCTACACTGTAAGATTTACTATCTGATGGAGTCATACTGCCCACTTTATTCTTCCTTCTCAAGGTTGTTTCAGATATGCTAGGACTCTACCATCTCATATAACTTTTGAAATAAGAATGCCTATGTCCAAAAAAACACAAAGCTACAGCAACATAAACAAAACAATTCGTGGTATTTGAATAGGAATTGTATTAACCTTATAGATTAATTTGGAGAGAATTGACATCTTTACAATATTGATTATTTCAATCCATGAACATGATATGCCTATCCATTTTTTTAGGTCTTTTAATTTTAGATCTTTTAATTTTATATCTAATTATCTTTCTTCAGAGTCATTGTACAAAGCATTGTACTTTTAATTCACTATCCACATGCTCATTTTTAGTAGTCGGAAGTGTGATTAATTTTTGTATGACCTTTTATTCTGCAGCCTTGCTGAACTCACTTCCTCATTCTAGGAATAATTTTTGTAGATTCCTTGAGATTTTATATTTTATTGTCAAACCATAGTTAACATATATAAGTGTATTACTTTTAGGTATATCCTTGAAATTTTCTAGAAATACAATTGTGTCATCTGAAAATAGGGACACTTTTCTTTCATCCTTTCCTATATTTTGCTTTTTATTTCTTTATACCCCCTTACTGCTGTGGCTAGAATTTTCAGTACAGTGACCAAAATATAAGAACAGGCATCTTTGCCTTCTTCTTGATCTTATAGAGAAAGGCTTCAGTCTTTCACATTCACTATGACGTTAGCAGTCTTTTTTAGAGATGCTTTTATAATGTTGAAGTAATTTCCTTCTAATCCTAATTTGCTAGGCTTTTTAAATCATGTATGACTATGGATTATTATCACATGTATTTTCTGCATCAGTTGATAGTGTCATATGTTTTTTTCTTCTTTAGCTGTCAGGGTGACTTATATTGATTAATTTAAAAATGCTGAAGTAGCCTTGCATACTGGAATAAATGCCAGTTTTTCATGGTATATAATTCTTTCTATATAGTGTTGAAATAAATTTTCTAATATTTTGGGGGACCTTCAAGATGGCAAAAGAGTAAGACGTGGACATCTCCTCCCTCCCAACAAATACATCAAAAATACATCTACATGGGGCTTCCCTGGTGGTGCAGTGGTTGGGAGTCCACCTGCTGATGCAGGGGACACGGGTTCGTGCCCCGGTCTGGGAGGATCCCACATGCCATGGAGCGGCTGGTCCCGTGAGCCATGGCCGCTGAGCCTGCGCGTCCGGAGCCTGTGCTCCGCAACGGGAGAGGCCACAGCAGTGAGAGGCCCGCATACCGCAAAAAAAAAAAAAATACATCTACACATGGAACAACGCTTACAGACCACCTACTGAATGCTGGCAGAAGACCTCAGACTTGCCAAAAGGCAAGAAAATCCCCAAATACCTGGCCATGCTGCTGACAGGGTCTTGGTGCTCCGGCCTGGTATCAGGCCTGAGCCTCTGAGGTGGGAGAGCCAAGTTCAAGACATTGGATGACTAGAGACCTCCTGGCCCCATGTAATTTCAATTGGCAGGAGCTCTCCTAGAGATCTACGTCTCAACGCTAAGACCCAGCTACAACCAATGGCCAGGAAGCTCCAGTGCTGGACACCCCATGCCAAACAAATAGCAAGACAGGAACACAACCCCTGAACACACAAAACTCAATAAAACTAAAAGCTGGTTCTTTGAGAAGATAAACAAAATTGATAAACCACTAGACGGACTCATCAAGAAAAAAAGGGAGAAGACTCAAATCAATAGAATTAAAAATGAAAAAGGAGAACTAACAACTGACACTAAAGAAATACAATCATGAGAGATTACTACAAGCAACAATATGCCCCTCAAAATAAAAGGATGGGAAGAATCAATATTGTGAAAATGACTATACTACCCAAAGCAACCTACAGAGTCAATGCAATCCCTATCAAATTACCAATGGCATTTTTACGGAACTAGAACAAAAAATATTGAAATATGTATGGAGACACAAAAAGACCCTGAACAGCCAAAGCAGTCTTGAGGGAAAAAAACGGAGCTGGAGGAATCAGACTCCCTGACTTCAGACTAAACTACAAAGCTACAGTAATCAAGACTATATGGTACGGGCACAAAAACAGAAACATAGATAAATGGAACAAGATAGAAAGCCCAGAGATAAACCCAGACACCTATGGTCAACTAGTCTATAACAAAGGAGGCAAAGATATACAATGGAGAAAAGACAGTCTCTTCAATAAGTGGTGCTGGGAAAACGGGACAGCTACATGTGAAAGAATGAAATTACAACACACCGTAACACCATACACAAAAATAAACTCAAAATCGATAAGACACCTAAATGTAAGACCAGACACAATAAAACTCTTAGAGGAAAACATAGGAAGAACACTCTTTGACATGAATCACTGCAAGATCTTTTTTGATCCATCTCCTAGAGTAATGGAAATAAAAACAAAAATAAACAAATGGGACCTAATGAAACTTCAAATCTTTTGCACAGCAAAGGGAACCATAAACAAGACCAAAAGACAACCCTCAGAATGGGAGAAAATATTTGCAAAGGAATCAATGGAGAAAGGATTAATCTCCAAAATATATAAACAGCTCATGCAGCTCAATATTAAAAAAACAAACAACTCATTCCAAAAATGGGCAGAAGACCTAAATAGACATTTCTCCAAAGAAGACCTACAAATAGCCAAGAAGCACATGAAAAGCTGCTCAACATCACTGATTATTAGAGAAGTGCAACTCAAAACTACAATGAGGCGTCGCCTCACACCAGTGAGAATGGGCATCATCAGAAAATCTACAAACAACAAGTGCTGGATAGGGTGTGGAGAAAAGGGAACCCTCCTGCACTGTTGGTAGGAATGTAAATTGATACAGCCACTATGGAGAACAGTATTGAGGTACCTTAAAAAACTAAAAACAGAACTACCATATGACCCAGCCTTCCCACTACTGGGCATATACTCTGAGAAAACCATAATTCAAAAGAGTCATGTACCACAGTGTTCATTGCAACACCATATACAATAGCCAGGACATGGAAGCAACCTAAGTATCCATCAACAGATGAATGGGTAAAGAAGATGTGGTACTTATATACAATGGAATGTTACTCAGCCAAAAACAGAAATGAAGTTGAGTTATTTGTAGTGAGGTGGTTGTACCTAGAATCTGTCATATAAGAGTTAAGTAAGTCAGAAAGAGAAAAACAAATATCGTATGTATATATGGAAACAAAACAAAAAAAGAAGGTTGTGATGATGCTAGGGGAAGGACAGGAATAAAGACACAGACGTAGAGAATGTACTTGAGGACATGGGGATGGGGAAGGGTAAGCTGGGACGAAGTGAGAGAGTGGCATGGACATATATACACTACCAAATGTAAAATAGATAGCTAGTGGGAAACAGCCACATAGCACAAGGAGATCAGCTCGGTGCTTTGCGACCTCCTAGAGAGGTGGGATAGGGATGGTGGAGGGAGATGCAAGAGGGAGGGTATATGGGGATATATGTATATGTATAGTTGATTCACTTTGCTATATAGCAGAAACTAACACAACATTGTAAAACAATTACACTCCAATAAAGATGTAAAAAAATTTTTTCTAGTATTTTAATAATTTTGCAGTGAGTTATGTAAACAGCATATGGTGGGTCACGCTTTTTATCCACTATGCCAATCTGTGCCTTTTAATTAGTGTTTATATGTAATTATTGACATGTTAGAACTAAAGTTCACCATTTTATCATTTGTTTTCCATTTCTTCCCTTTCTCTCTCTTGCCTCTTTTTCTCTTCTGTTGGTTACTGGAACATTTTTAGAATTTCATCACGATTATTTTTTAACATTTGTGAGTGTATCTCTTTATGTATTTTTTATAATGTTTGGTCTAGGTATTACTGTGACTCACTACTGTCTACTGGTGTTAACAACTACCCACTTCAAGTGTGGAAACCTCATTTCCATTTAGATGCCTTTAACTTTCACACTTTTTTTTTAAGTCTTTATTGAACTTGTTACAATATTGCTTCTGTTTTTCTGTATTTTGGTTTTTTTTGGCCACGAGGCATGTGGGATCCTAATTCCCTGACCAGGGATCGAACCCACACCCCCTGCATTGGCAGGCGTAGTCTTAACCATTGGACTGACTGGGAAGTCCCAACTTTCACAGTTTCAGATATATTTTCTTGAACATAAGATAGTGTTAAACTCTTTATTTCAGTAATCTCATATGATTTATAAAACTAGCAAGGAAAAATAGTCATTGCATATATCAAAATGTCTGCTCTTTCCATTCTTATGCCTTCCTTCCTGATTCTCCAGCATTCCTTCTTTTATCATTTCTTATCTTTTTGAAGAACTTTCCTCATCCATTTCTTAAGGTTAGGCTTGATAGTGACAAATTTTTTTAGTTTTTCTTTCAGTAAGAACATATTTCCCCTTCATTCTTGAAAGACAATTTGGCCAGATATAGAATTCACACTTGATAATTCTTTAATACTTGGAAGATATGCCACTTTTTTCTGACCACCATTTCATAGGAGAAAACTTTTGTCATTTGAATTGATGTTCCCCTATTGATAATGCACTGTTTTTACCTGACTGCTTAGATTAATTTTTATTTGCCTTTATGTTTCAGAAATTTATCTATAATGTATCTCAGTGTGTATCCTTTTAGGTTTATCCTGTTTGGGGTTCATTTAATTTCTTGAATCTGTGTTTGTGCCTTTTTCCTATTTGGGGAAATTTTCAGTCTTTATTTCATTGAACACTCTTTCACCCACACTCTCTTTCTCTTCTCCTCTGGGACGCCAATGATACAAGTTTGGGATCTTTGGTTATTGTCCCGTAGGTCTCTCAGGCCCTGTTCATATGTTTTCAGTCTTTTTTTTTTTTCTGGGAATTCTATTGACCTATCCCCAAGTTTCCTGATTCTATTCTCTGTCATCTTCAGTATATTATTGAGTCCATCCAGTGTATTATTTGTATCTGTTATGTTTCTCAGTTCTATAGTTTCCATAACATTCTTTTTAAAATAATTTCTATTTTTTTACTGAGATTTTCTGTTCCTTTTTTTTTTTGTTTGTTTCAAGACTATTTGTAATGCTTGTTTAAGCATTTTATGATGGCCAATTTAAAATCTAAGTCAGACAGTTCCAACATCTGATTCAACTCATTGTTGGGATCAAATCATTTTCTCTTTTTATTCAAGTTAATAATTTTCTGGTTTATGGTATGGTAGGGTATTCTCTACTGTATCCTGGACATTTTGTCCATTGTATTAAGTGATTCTTGAATCTTATTTTGATACCAGTGCCAACTACCCAACATGGTGTCTCTAGGGAGGAAAGGGATGTTTCAGGCCTTTGACGATAAAGAGGCTTCTTGGGCTGGGCTTCTTGTGGCAGGTTACCTTTGCCATTGACCCTAGGCAAATTGGTGTCCTGGTGCAAGAGTAGAGCCTCAGACAAGATGGGGAAAGTAAGCACTTCCAAGTTTTGAAACTTGTTATGGCAGGACAACTCCTGCAATTGGGGGAAGGAGGGTGCTTGCAGGGATGGGTGCTTCTTCTATTGGAATTCTCTTGTGAGTGCTTTCTAGCTACCTGGTGTCTCTGAGTAGATAGTTGGAGTTTTAGAACTTCAGAGACGATGTAGCTTCCCAATCCAGGATAATTGTTTTGAATAATTGTTTGGTCCTTGCCATTGACACCTGGTTTCTTTCAGTGAGAGAGGGTAGTCTCAGACCCTCAGGGATAAAGAGACTTCCCAGGCCAAGCAAGTTGTTATAGGTTCAAATATTTTCATCTTGCAGGTTCTGCCTCTATACCCCATGTCTCTGGGTATGTGATAGGAGTCCCAAGTTCACAGAGACAGAGGGGCTTTCTAGGCTGGGCACTGGAGGTAGTAGAATCCCTCTTGCTGCTGCTGCCCATTCATTCCAGTGCCTCCCAGTGAGAACGGAGTCTCAAACACACAGGGACAAAGAGACTTCCTGGGTCATATCCTAGTTGTGGCATGTGCTGTTAGGTTCATCTGAAGTTTACATCAGCATTCAAGTTCAGTCTGGTGGAATAAAAAGCCTACCTTAATGGTCTTCTATTGCTAGGTTGGGCATTGGGAAAGGCCAGAGCTGGGTCACCTTATTCTGTTAGGATTCATAAAATCTTCTGCTGCTATATTGTTTCTCTAGTCCTGGGTTCCTAACAAGATTGCTTTTCTAGCTCTTCCTTTCTTAGTTCTCCTTTGATTGCCTCTAATTCTTTCTAGTCTTTATAGCTCTACTGAGCAAAGAACAGGGAAAAACAAGTATATGCCATCTCACCCAGACTTGAAACCCCCCTTCTATATATTTCATCTATATATTGGCCACATACTCTTATGATTGTTTTCTTTTTTGATAAACTTGCCCTTTAGATTATTAAATATTTTACATTTTTTAAACTTTTTGCCTTGGATTCCATATTTTTATATTAATATAAATCTCCACACTCACATTTTATGCTTTCTATTTGCATGTTATATATATATATATATATATTATATGTATATATATAATTATTATTTCCATTTAAAATGAACCTGCCAGTATTTTTACATTAAAATTGTACCTCTTTAGAAACCATAAAGTGGGGTTATGTTCTTAATATTATCATGATTTTAATCTCAGCCATTTATTTTATTTTTCTAATTCCTTCTGTGTGGGGGCTCTACCATCTACATAGCCTTTTTTTTTTTTTTTGCGGTACACGGGCCTCTCACTGTTGTGCCCTCTCCCGTTGCGGAGCACAGGCTCCGGACGCGCAGGCTCAGCGGCCATGGCTCACGGGACCAGCCGCTCCGCGGCATGTGGGATCTTCCCGGACTGGGGCATGAACCTGTGTCCCCTTGGCAGGCAGAATCTCAACCGCTGCGTCACCAGGGAAGCCCTACATAGCCTTTTTATTTATTTACTTGTTTTTTATATACTTTTTGAATTTTATTTTATTTATTTTTTATACAACCTGTTCTTATTAGTTATCTATTTTATACATATTAGTATATATATGTCAATTCCAATCTCCCAATTCATCCCATCACCACCACCCTTCCCCCAACCACTTTTCCCCTTGGTGTCCATATGTTTGTTCTCTACATCTGTGTCTCTTTCTGCCTTGCAAAGCAGTTCACCTGTACCATTTTTCCAGATTCCACAAATATGCGTTAATATACAATATTTGTTTTTCTCTTTCTGACTTCACTCTGTATAACAGTCTCTAGGTTCATCCACGTCTCTACAAATGACCCAACTTTGTTGCTTTTCATGGCTGAGTAATATTCCATTGTATACATGTACCACATCTTCTTTATCCATTCCTCTGTCGATGGGCATTGAGATTGTTTCCATGATCTGGCTATTGTAAATACTGCTGAAATATACATTAGGGTGCATGTGTCTTTTTGAATTATGGGTTTCTCTGGGTATATGCCCAGTAGTGGGATTGCTGTGTCATATGGTAATTCTAGTTTTAGTTTTTTAAGGAACATCCATACTGTTCTCCATAGTGACTGTATCAATTTACATTCCCACCAACAGTGCAAGAGGGTTCCCTTTTCTCCACACCCTCTCCAGCATTTGTGGTTTGTAGATATTCTGATTATGCCCATTCTAAGTGGCATGAGGTGATACCTCACTGTAGTTTTGATTTGCATTTCTCTAATAATCACTGATGTTGAGCAGCTTTTCATGTGCTTCTTGGCTATTTGTAGGTCTTCTTTGCAGAAATGTCTATTTAGGTCTTCTGCCCATTTTTGGACTGAGTTGTTTGTTTTTTTAATATTGAGCTGCATGAGCTGTTTATATATTTTGGAGCTTAATCATTTGTCCATTGATTCATTTGCAAATATTTTCTCACATTTTGAAAGTTGTTTTTTCGTCTTGTTTATAGTTTCCTTTGCTGTGCAAAAGCTTTGAAGTTTCATTAGGTGCCATTTGTTTATTTTTATTTCCATTACTCTAAGAGGTGGGTCAAAAAAGATCTTGCAATGATTTATGTCAAAGACTGTTCTTCCTATGCTTTCCTCTAAGAGTTTTATAGTGTCTGGTCTTACGTTTTGGTCTTTAATCCATTTTGAGTTTATTTTTGTGTATGGTATTAGGGAGTGTCCTAACTTCATTATTTTACATGTAGCTCTCCAGTTTTCCCAGCATCACTTATTGAAGAGACTGTCTTTTCTCCATTGTATGTCCTTGCCTTCTTTGTCATAGATTAGTTGACCATAGGCGTGCGGCTTTATCTCTGGGCTTTCTATCCTGTTCCATTGATCTATATTTCTGTTTTTGTTCCAGTACCATATTGTCTTGATTAAGGTAGCTTTGTAGTATAGTTTGAACTCAGGGAGTCTGATTACTCCAGCTCCATTTTTTCCCATCAGGATTGCTTTGGCTATTCAGGGTCTTTTTTGCCTCCATACAACTTTTAACTTTTTTTTGTTCTAGTTCTGTAAAAAATGTTGTTGGTAGTTTGATAGAGATTGCATTGAATCTTTAGATTGCTTTGGGTAGTATAATCATTTTCAAAATATTGATTCTTCCAATCCAAGAACATGGTATATCTCTCCAGCTGTCTGTATCATCTTTTCATCAGCATCTTATACAGTTCTGCATACAGGTCTTTTGCTTCAGCTAGGACTTCCAGTACTATGTCGAATAAAAATAATAAGAGTGGATATCCTTGTCTTGTTCCTGATCTTAGAGGCAAAGCTTTCAGCTTTTTCACCATTGAGTATGATGTTAGCTGTAAGCTTTTTATATTTGGCCTTTATTATGTGGAGGTATATTTCTTCTATACCCACTTTATTGAGAGTTTTTATCATAAATGGATGATGAATTTTGTCAAAAGATTTTTCTACATCTATTAAGAAGGTCATATAGTTATATCCTTCATTTGGTTAATGTTGTATATCTTACTGATTGATTTGAGAATGTTGAACCACCTTGCATCCCTGAAATAAATCCCACTTGACTATGTTGTGTGATCATAGTTTTGAATTCAGTTTACTAGTTTTTTTTGTTTTTTGGTTTTTTATTTACGGTACGCGGGCCTCCCACTGTTGTGGCCTCTCCCGTTGCAGAGCATGGCTCACGGGCCCAGCCGCTCCGCGGCATGTGGGATCTTCCCGGACCAGGGCACGAACCTGTGTCCCCTGCATCGGCAGGCAGACTCTCAACCACTGCGCCACCAGGGAAGCCCAGTTTGCTAGTGTTTTGTAGAAGATTTTTGCATCTATGTTCTTCAGGGATATTGGCCTGTAATTTTCTTTCTTGTGACATCCTTACATGGTTTTGGTATCAAATAATGCTGATCTTCTAAAATGCACTTGAAAGCATTACCTCTCCTTCTATTTTTTGGAGAAATTTGTGAAGGATTAGTATTCATTATATTCTTTAAATGTTTGGTAGAATTCACCAGTAAAGCCATCTGGTCCTGGACTTTTAATCTCCTTACTGGTCATAGGTCTGTTCAGCTACTTTTCTATTTCTTCGTGATTCAGTTTTGGTAAGTTGTATTTTTTCTGGCAATTGATTCATTTATTCTAGTTGTCCAATTTACTGTACAATTTTTATAGTAGTCTTTTATGATGCCTTGTATATCTGTGATATCAGTTGTATCATCTTCTCTTTCATTTCTAATTTTATTTGAGTCCTCTCTTTTTCTCTTGGTGATCTAGCTAAAAAGTGTTTTTTATTTTGTTTATCTTTCAAAACACCAGTTCTTAGTTTCATTGATGTTTTCTACTATATTTCTAGTCTCTATTTTATTTATTTCTGCTCTGATATTTGCTATCCCCTTCCACCTACTGATTTTGAGCTTAGTTTGTTCTTCTTTTTCTAGTTCCTTGAGGTTTAAAGTTAGGTTGTTTGAGATATTCCTTTTTCTTAATGTTGGCTTTTATCACTGTGAACTTCCTTCTTAGAACTACTTTTGCTGCATCCTGTAAGTTTTGATATTCCATGTCTCCATATTCATTTTTCTCAAGATATTTTTTATTTCTCTTTTGAGTTGTTATTTGACACATTGGTTGTTCAGTAGCATGTTGTAGAATCTCCACATATATGTGAATTTTCCAGTTTTCTTCTTGTAATTGATATCTCGTTTCTTACCGTTGTGGTTGGAGAAGATGATTGATAGGATTTCAATCTCATGAAGTTTATTAAGACTTCTTAATATTCTGCTCTGCTTGTATTCTGCTCTTTGGGATGGAATTTTCTATAAATAACTTAAGTTCATCTGTTCTAACATGTAATTTAAGGCCAGTGTTTTCTTCCTGATTTCTATGATCTATTTATCGATGAAAATGGGGTATTGGATTCCCCCACCATTAATCGCATTATCACATTGTCTATTTTCCCCTTAGGTCTATTAATATCTGCTTTATACATTTAGGTGCTCCTACCTTGGGTGCATAAATGTGTACAAATTATATTCTCTCATTGGATAGACCCCTTTATCTTTATATAATGACTTTGTTTCTTGTTACAGTCTTGTGCTTAAACCTATTTTTTTTTTCTGTATAGCTAACCCAGATTTCTTTTGGTTTCCATTTGCATGGAATATCTTTTTCTATCCCTTCTGTCAGTCTGTGTGTGTACTTAAAGTTGAAGTGAGTCTTTTGTAGGTAGCATATACTTGGGTCTTGAATTTTTTTTTTAATCTATTCAGCTACTATGTCTTTTGATTGGAGAATTTAGTCCATTTAAATTTGAAGTAATTATTGGTAGGTAGGGACTTATTGCCACTTTAAACAGTTGTATTCTGGCTGTTTTTCTAATTCCTTTGTTCCCTTCTGTTTTTCTTGCTCTCTTTCATTGTGATTTGATCATTTTCTTTAGTGGTATGTTTAGATTCCTTTCTCTTTATCTCTTATACATGTTTACTATATGTTTTTTGATTTGTGATTACCATGAGGCTTGCATAAAACAACTGTAACATTCTGTTTTAAGCTGTTAAAAACTTGTTTGTATGCATTATAAAGCTCTACAATTTTAGTCCTACTTCATGTTTTATATTTTTGATGTCACTATTTATATCTTTTTTATCTTGTGTATTTATTAACAAGTTTTTGTATTATAATCAGTTTACTACTTTTGTTTTTTAAATTTCATACTACATTTATAAGCAAGGAACCCATCACCATCACAACATTAGATTATTGTGCATTTAACAGTACACTTGACCTTTGAATAATGTGGGTGTTAGGGGCTCTGCCCTCCTTGTATAATTTTACAGTCAGACCTCTGTCTCCCCAGTTTTGGTATATATAGATCAAACCCATGTTGTTCAAGCGTCAACAGTATATTTATGTTTTCCAATGATATTTATACTTTTATGTTTTCCTATTACTAATTAGCACCCTTTATTTTAGCTTAAAGAAGTCCCTTTAACACTCTTTTGTATGACTCTTCTAGTGATGTTGAACTCCTTTAGCTTTTACCTGTCTGGAAAACTCTTCTTTCTCCTTCAATTCTGAAGGACAGCTTAGCTGGGTAGAGCACTCTTAGTTGGCAGGGTTCTGGGTTTCTTTTTTTTTTCAGGACTTTGAATATACTATGCCACTCACTTCTGGCCTGCAATTTTTCTGCTGAAAAATCTGCTGATAGACTTCTGGGGGTTTACATATATGTAACAATTAGTTTTTTGTCTTTCTGCTTTTATTATTCTCTCCTTGTCTTTAACTTTTAATTTTTTTTAACTTTATTGCAGCCTTGTTTTTTATTTTTTTTAATTTATTTTGTTTATTTATTTGGCTGCGTTGGGTCTTCATTGCTGCGTGCAAGCTTTCTCTAGTTGCAGAGAGTGGGGGCTACTATTTGTTGCAGTGCACGGGCTTCTCATTGAGGTGGCTTCTCTTGTTGTGGAGCATGGGCTCTAGGCGCATGGGCTTCAGTAGTTGTGGCTCGCAGGCTCTAGAGCACAGGCTTAGTAGTCGTGGCGCGCAGACTTAGTTGCTCCATGGCATGTGGGATCTTCCCGGACCAGGGCTCAAATCCATGTCCCCTTCATTGGCAGGTGGATTCTTAACCACTGCACCACCAGAGAAGCCCATAACTTTTGACACTTTAATTATAATGTGTTTTGGTGTGGGTCTCATTGGTTTCACCTTCTTTGGAATCTAGGGGCTACCTGGATCTGGAAATCTGTTCCTTTTTCCAGGTTAGGGAAGTTTTCAGATATCATTTCTTCTAATAAGCTCTCTACCTCTTTCTCCCTTTCTTCACCTTCTGGGACTCCTATAATGGAAATATTGGTCCATGTTTTATGTCCCATAAGTCCCTGAAGCTATCTTTACCTTCTTTTATTCTTTTCTCTTTTCTCTCCTCTGATTAAATGAATTCCACCATCCTATCTTGGAGTTTCTGATCCTTCTACTTCATCTAGTCTTCTGTTGAAGCCTTTTATTGAATTTTTCAATTTAGTTATTGTATTTTTCAGCTCTGTGATTTTTGTCAGGTACATTCTTACATCTTCTATCCCTCTGTTAAAATTCTTACTTTATTTGTATATTGTTTTCCCTACTTTGGGAGCATTTTCATGACCATATTTGAACATTTTTTTTTCAGGTAAATTACTTATCCCCTTTTCATTAAAGGTCTTTTTCTGTGGTTTTATTTTATTCCTTGGTTTGAAACACATTCCTCTATTTCTTCATTTTCTTTGACTCTCTGTTTGTTTCCTATGCATTAGGTAAAATAGCCATTTCTCCCAGTCTTGAAATAGTGGCTTTGTGTAGAAAATGAAACTTATCATGCAACATTGCCCTATTTCTTGGTTGTCTCTCAAACCTCTGTGAATGTCCCAAAACCCTTCTTTGTTCTTAGTGGTTCCCAGTAGTTGAGGGTGTGTTGAGACCAGTCAGTGTTCCAAATGGGAGGATCTCAGTCAGCACCTAGATGGAGGCTTATTGGAAGCTAGACCCTCAGGCAGCAGCTTTTAAAGTGTGTGTATATATATATATATATACACACACATTTCTTTCAGGGGAAGACTGGTAGATGGGTGTTTCTAATTCCTTTGTACTTAGCCAAAAACTGTTTCCTTGTTTGCTACCATCCTATTAAACCCATGAATACAGCCTTTCTGGCAACAGAGCCAGGCTGTCAAGGGATGTGTCCTTGGTGCCAGATGTGTGTACAAGCACCTTTCTTGGAGACACTTGTGCCTTGGGGTGGGGGAGAGGGAGAGCACAAAGACAGCAATCAGTGGCCTGCCTGGTTGGACCCTAGATGTATGTTTAATTAGAAACCTGTCAAGCTGCAGTGTTTCTTTTCTTTAATTAATTTTTATTGGAGTATAGTTGCTTTAAAATGTTACGTTAGTTTCTGCTGTACAATGAAGTGAATCAGCTATACATATACATATATCAGCTCTTTTTTGGATTTCCTTCCCATTTAGGTCGCCACAGAGCACTGAGTAGAGTTCCCTGTGCTCTACAGTATCTTCTCATTAGTTATCTTTTTTATACATAGTATCAATAGTATAGATATATCAATCCCAATCTCCCAATTCATCCCACACACACACCCTTTTCCCCCTTGGTATCCATACATTTGTTCTATATGTCTATGTCTCTATTTCTGGTTGGAAAATAAGATCATCTATACCATTTTTCTAGATGCCACATATATGCATTAATATACAATATTTGTTTTTCTCTTTCTCACTTACTTCACTATGTATGACAGTCTCTAGGTCCATCCCTGTCTCTGCAAATGACACAATTTTGCTACTTTTTATGGCTGAGTAATATTCCATTGTATATATGTACCACATTTTCTTTATCCATTCCTCTGTAGATGGACATTTAGGTTGCTTCCATGTCCTGGCTATTGTAAATAGTGCCGCAATAAACATTGAGCTGTGTGTGTGTCTTTTTGAATTATGGGTTTCTCTGGGTATATGCCCAGTAATGGGATTGCTAGGTTATATGGTACTTCTATTTTTAGTTTTTTAAGGAACCTCCATACTGTTCTCCATAGTGGCTATATCAATTTACATTCCCACCAACAATGTAAGAGGGTACCCTTTTCTCCACATCCTCTCCAGCATTTGTGTTTTGTAGATTTTTTGATGATGGTCATTCTGACTGGTGTGAGGTATACCTCATTGTAGTTTTGATTTGCATTTCTCAACTAATTAGTGATGTTGAGCATTTTTTCATGTGCCTCTTGTCCATCTGTATATCTTCTTTGGAGAAATGTCTGTTTAGGTCTTCTGCCTATTTTTTGATTGCTTGCGGCTGCAGCTTTTAAGATAAGCAAATAGGCCTCTTGCATGGAACTTCTGGGCAAGTTTAAGTCTGCTGCCTCTTCACTGGGCCCTGAGGGGTGGGGGTGGGAGGGGAAGGCAAGAGGAATAGCCACAGTGAGTCCTCACAAGCCCACTAAGAACTTTCTTAGTTTGCTAAACCCTTGTGGATCTCGGCTTTCAGAGTTAGATGTTTCGGGGGGACCATCTCCCAGGTGGAAGTCTTAAAAGATGGGATGCCAGATGAGGAGTCCAAACCCTCTGCTCCTGAGGGAGAAGCTGGAGTTGTGAGTTCCCTCCTGGTTGTGTGTTATCAAGTTGGGGGTGGAGTTTATGAAAAGATTATGTCTCACCCTCTACTACACTTTTCCATGTAAGTTTTTTGTCGTCCTACTGTGTAGGAATTGCTTAGCTACTTTCTAAATTTTTTTCAGAGGGACTTTTTTCCATGTGTAGCTGTAGACTCAGTATGTCCATGAGAGAAGAGGAGCTCAAGAGACTCCTATGTCACCATCTTCTGTTTCTCTTTATTTGATTATTCATGCTATAAACTCACTACCATTTAGCATAAGTGTATGTTTTAGGCTATTCGATCTTATGACAGAATCATCTCTTCCTGGAAAGTTACATAAACAAATGAAAATGGAAACATGCATACATGTATTATGAAGAGTTACAGTGGAAAATAGATACATATATCTATACTTGCTTAAACACATAGTTACCTCTGACTTCATGGGAAAGAACATGGAGCATTAATTGAGTTAATTGAACCCTAACTTTTGCACTGTCGTCTCTCAGAGGACACTGTTTTCAAAGTCAATATGCTGTGGTATTTGGGGGAAATAATGACTTTTCTTCATATAAATTCTTCTCTTATTTTTTTCAACTTTTTTTTGGAGGAAAAGTGGTCAGTTGGAGTTCAAAGATTTAGTGTGTAAGGGAGCAGTGGTAGTTTAATCAGTCAGTGTAAAAAATCAGTCTCAATATTGGTAGGTTCTAACCTTTCTAACCCTATATCTGCTCCGTAAAAACACTTTAGTTTTTATTTCTAAGATGACAAGTTCATGTCATCCAGCTTTTCTTCCTAGCTATTATTCTGTCTGCTTCTATAATGAGGTATTAAAAGAAATAATAAAAATTTTGCCAACTGAGTGAATTGTAAGCCTAGGGTACCTCAAGGACCCTATGAGACTGGAGCCATTAACACTGTGAAAGGTGAGCATGGAAACTTCAGCCAGAAGATACTGCTGCAGTATTGGGTGCTGATTCCATATCTGGTGGTGACATTGATGAATGGCATTTCATTTAAGTTCAAATGTCAAATCTACACTTTATTCCTTTTTTAGTCCTATGATAAGGTAAAATAATAAAAAATAAAGTATGAAGAAATTTTTTTTCTAAAAACAATGTTATTGAAATCAAATCATGATTTCCTCAGCCTCTATGGAAGACACATAAAATTAATTTAAAATGTGTTGTTGAAAAAAATCCTTTTTTAAAAAATAATCTTTCTCCTGAGGAAGATTTGAAATAATTTCCTTGAAAAGGCAAGCCTTTTCTTTTTATTATTTCTTCATACTATTCTACTCCAAGGTCCACTTGACTCTTCACATTTTTCATTAATTTCTTTCCTATCTCTTTTCGTGTGTTTAGAAATTCAGATCCTATTAAGAATTGACTCAATCTTATACTTCTTTTCCTTCATATTTTTGTATTCTTTCTCACTGCTCATTTTATTTGATGGCATTTTCACATTCATGATAATTCCCCAATCTATTTGTCTACCCCATGACAAACTATAGCTTATTTTCTATGGTAGTTTTGCTTATTCTGAATTAATTTCCTTCACATTGCCTTGACACCTCTTTATTTCAACTCATCCAGAATCAATGTTGTTTTTCTGGGGTTTTTTTTTTTTTTTGCTCTTTTCTATCCTTTTTGACTGTTTGCTGATTTTTCTCTTGACTGCTATATCCTGGGACAGTCTCTATTTTTTTTTCTCTTTTCCATTTAGACAATATCTGTTTATAATTAGGTAACATTCTAAGGTTTCATAACAATAGTACTTTCAAATCTGGTACAGTTAAATGTCAACTTCCAACAAACTATTTTAAGAAACTAAGAAATAGAAAATAGGGTCAGTTACTGGTCAAGTGTAGTGACTAAGGTTGTTAGATTTTCACAATCAGAGTAAAGTATTTTAAAAGAACACTCAGTTACAGGATGTTCCTGGGTCTCTAACTCCATTCTTTAAGTCACTTGTAACCGCTAATTCTTTTTATTCCTCAATATGGAAATATCCACTGAAAGAGAAAAAACAACCATTAGATATGCAGCAGTTCACTGGTGAAAGAAAGCATGAGAGATTTCATCTTCATACAGATGAAGTGGCCACATGGATCATGTTAGCAGGGAGTCTGAAGTCAGAGTTATACCAGCCAGAAAGACTACTGAGATTAAGCAGTGCTATCAGTGATAGCTGCCTCAACACATGGGAACTGAGACTGATACTAAGTGTTGTCTTTGTCATCCTTGCTCCAAGAAGAAAACAACTGAGGTCCTTGTTAAAGGACATTATGAATGATGTCATGTATGAATGAAATTGTCAATGATGTAGAAATTACTTGGAAAGAGAGAGTTTTGAAGGCAGGAAGCAAGAAGCTAGTAATGAGACTGTTGCCATAGTCCAGACTGAAAAAAAAGCATAAATTAAAATGATCATTGGAGATGAAGAGGGAATGATGGCTCAGAGAACTTATTCGCCATTAGAATGGGTTTGAGTTGATCATAGATCAGGTATGGAGGATAAGGAAGAAACAGGAGTTAAGGAAGGTATTTGGATTTATTGCTAAAATGATAGTGTGAACTGTTATATCAATTGAAATATATAAGAAAAAAGATTCTTTAAAGATATGGCAAATATTCTGTTTTGAATATCTCTACCCCACATTTTGATTCCTGTTCATTATGTTTCATTATTTTTACTAATCTTTAATTACACTACCATACACACTCTTTTTATGAAAATAAATAAAATAATAATTTAAAGAATAAAATAAAATAAAATAATGGCTAAGGTCCCTTTAATCATCATTCTTAAATTGAGCCTTTGCCTCTCTTCCCAAAAGATAATTATAGTTATGAATTATTCATTTTTTATGTATTCACACATATTTGTGTTTCTGAACTCCAGCACTATTTGTATTTGTTGTTGGAGACTATACTGTGTAATGTTGGATATTTCACAGCGTTCTTTGTCTCTGCCCCCTAGATGTCAGCAACCACACCCCAGATGAGACCATCAAACTGATGTGTGGTCAAATGTCCCTAAGGAGCAAAATCACCCCTAGTCAAGAAGAACTGACATATACATGTATGAATCCATAGAAAGTGTATATTAAGGGAATTTCAGTTCAACACAGGTATGGAAGATATTTTAGAGAAGTTCACTCAACTCCATTCTAATTCCTTACTGCATGCTAGTGATGGAACGCTAAAAACCATATTTCCGGGACTCATTACAGTTCAGATTCTGCACTTTATCTACATTAAACCAAGCCAAAGCACTAGCATTTAGCATTAAAGGCAAGGAAAATATGAAGCAGATATATGACTTCTCTGGCAAGCATGACCATAATCATGTTGGGTTTTGTGTGTGTGTGAGCCGCATCAGAAATCCAAAGTCAGGAACTTTGGATGTAGAGCAAACACCTTATTGGCCCAGTTCATAGCAGACATAGTGTGGCCCTAGAGTCAGCAACAGTGATGGTAGTTTCTTAATTCTGTAATATCCCAAACATCACAAAGTCAGCAGCTACATTAATGGTCTAGTTCAGCAGTGTTGTTTAGGGAACTAGTCAAGAGCTGCGTATCTGGCCTTTTCAGTGATTTTGTAAACAACATAATAATGAATCATAAATAATAAATCCTCCTCTGCTTACTCTACTGAGAGGGAATCCAACAGGCAACAGCTGAATCCATACTCATTCTCTGCCGCCTTCTGAAACTTCAATAAAATAAAAAGGTTTTTAATTGTAAATTTATGATTACAAAGAGAACATGAGTGGAGACTGTAGTGTATAAAAGATGTTAACAAATTTTTAATGATGAAATGGGATGAAGCATGAACAGATTCAAAAAGTTGTTGTTAGTTGCCTGCACAGGATAATGCAAATGGAAAGCACAGTGATTCATCCTGCAGAGCCCTGAGTAGACTTAGAAATCAGAGGCACTGATATTATTGAGTGAGGTGAAGAGTGGGAGTGAGGACTGTGTATTATGTGTGGGGCTAAAATCCGGGAAATTGGTTAAAAAGCACAATATGGAGCTGGTATACCCCCAGGTTACTTTCTCATTCCATGCATCCCAGTGACAACATGTCCCAAACTTTGGTTGTTTACCAGGCAACTGGAAAAATTGAACTAGAGAGGCATCAGACTCAGAGATACTGGTCACTGCAGGAAGAGAGAGAGAGAGAGAGAGAGAGAGAGAGAGAGAGAGAGAGAGAGAGCTGCTTTCCAAAGAACAGAAGTGTTAACTGAAATTCAGCACATGGAATGGTGGGACTTCCAGTCCTCCTGTATATGATAAAACTTCTTAGAGTCCTGGTAGACAGATATATGTACTCCATGTGAATCCTTCTATAGAGACACTAAATAACACAATAAAACAGACTTTTACATATTGATATTTAGAACTCCCATCACTAAATGTATGATTCCCCAACCTGCCCATCTGATATTTCTCTGAGGAAGATCATTTAGTTGACAACCTTCTTCCCCCACCTAAATTATAACTTCTATCAATTTTTTAGTGTCCTGAATTTAAACATGAAAGATAACATAAAATATCAGGTGTGTGTGTGTGTGTGTGTGTGTGTGTGAGAGAGAGAGAGTGAGAGAGAGAGAGAGTGAGAGAGAGAGAGAGATAGGGAAGGAGGGCTGATGTGAGAGTATCCAACAATATGAAAGGTAGAGACCAAAACAAATAATTAAGGGGAAAAGGGAACTAAAGGAGAAAATGAGGTGTGTATACAAATGTCTGTCTACTTATTTTTCTACAGAGAGAGAGGAATATACCTATATATATATATATAAATATATAATATTTAAATAGATCACACACACACACACACACACAGAAGCTCTCCAAATGAGCCAGCCATGAGCCTATTTCTCCCCTTCTAGAGCATGCTGTTATGACCCACGGGCTTAACAAACCTTATCTAACAAAATACTTGACCCATGGCAAATCTTTGAAACTCCATGGGCCTCAGTTGTGTCATTTGTAAAAATGAAGAGCTTGTACTTGATTTTGAAGACCCTTCAAACACTAATATTTAAAATTTTTCATCCCTTTTGATTTTTTTTACTATACACAATAACATTTATTTACAGGGTCACGTAAACAATAATTTTGCAAAATACTTCCAAATACTTCTGTTTCCAAAAGACATGAATTAAACAAAGCAGCAGATGTAAAGTCATTTCTGTACCTTTTATTCTTCCATCCATTTAGAAAGCAAGCCTTGAACTAAGTGAGCAGTAATGCCCCCAATGACCAAGGGGGTCTCTTGCAGTGACTTGGCATCTTCTGGCTCATTTTTCCCTTACACTAAGTTAAGGTGTCAAGCCTAAAACAATTTTCCTATGCAAGATTTAGCATGG